>NW_020954953.1:1419265-1664670 GCF_900497805.2 Vombatus ursinus
GGAAAGGAAAGGAAAGGAAAGGAAAGGAAAGGAAAGGAAAGGAAAGGAAAGGAAAGGAAAGGAAAGGAAAGGAAAGGAAAGGAAAGGAAAGGAAAGGAAAGGAAAGGAAAGGAAAGGAAAGGAAAGGAAAGGAAAGGAGAGGAAAGGAAAGGAGAGGAAAGGAGAGCAGAGGAAAGGAGAGCAGAGGAAAGGAGAGCAGAGGAGAGGAGAGGAGAGGAAAGGAAAAAGTAAAATAGCATGCTTCAGTTTGCATTCAGACAACATCAGTTCTTTCTCAGAAGGTAGGCAGCATTTTTCATCGTAAGTCCTTTGGGATTGTCTTGGATCATTGTATTTCTGAGAATAGCTAAGTCATTCACAATTCTTCAACGTACAATATCGTTGTTACCGTATACAATGTTCTTCTGGTTCTGCTCACTTCACTTTGAATCAGTCCGTGTAAGTCTTTCCAGTTTCTTTTTTTCTGAAAGTATCCTGCTTGGCATTTCTGATAGTGCAATAATATTCCATTACAATCATATACCACACTTTGTTCAGCCATTCTCCAATTGATGGACATCCTTTCAATTTCCAATCCTTAGCCACCACAAAAAGAACTACTATAATTTTTTTTTGTACAAATAGGTTATTTTCTCCTTTTTTGTCTCTTTGATATACAGACCTAGTAGTGGTATTGCTGACTCAAAGGGTATGCACAGGTTCATATTCCTTTGGGCATGGTTCCAAATTGCTCTCCAAAATGGTTAGAACTCTTTGCAATTGTAGTGCATTAGTGTCTCAGTTTTCTAACATCCCCTACAACATTTATCATTTTCCTTTTTAGTCATATTAGACAATCTGATGGTGGTGAAGTGGTATCTCAGAGTTGTTTTAATTTGCATTTCTCTAATCAATAGTGATTCAGAACACTTTTTCATATGACTATAGATAGTTTTGATTTATTCATCTGAAAATTGCCTGTTCATATCCTTTGACTATTTATCAATTGGGGAATGATTCATATTCTTACAAATTTGGCTCAGTTCTCTATACATTTGAGAAATGAGTCCTTTATCAGAAATACTTGCTGTGAATTTTTTCTCCCACTTTTCTGTTTCCCTTCTAATTTTGGTTGCATTGGTTTTATTTGTTCACAAGATTTGTAATTTTTATATAATCAAAATTATCTATTTTCTATTTTGTAACATTCCCTATTTCTTGTTTGGTCCTAAATTCTTCCTTAATCCGTAGATCAGACAGGTAAATTATTTCATACTCCCCTAATTTGCTTATGGTATCACCCTTTGTGTCTAAGCCATGTACCCATTTTGACCTTATCTTGGTATATGGTGTGAGAAGTTGGTCTATACCTCTAAAATCCTTTCAATTCTAAGATTTTATAAGTCTGTGATTCTTTAACATTTTGCCCCCATTTAATCCACAGCTGGGTAGAACTGGAAAACAAACTAAGGAGTCCTAAGAGGCTAAATAATCACCACCATTGCTATTTGGGTGTGATTTAAGCAGGATGAAAATATTTATTACTCTTCCTTAGTCTATTTTCTCATAAAATAGTCTTCACGTAATGGTTACACTCCAATTTTAAAGTAGGAAAATGGGTAATTTTCATTTTCCCTCCACTTATAAGGCAGCTTGGAAGAAAGATGCTAGGGCAGAGACAAATTAACACAATAACAAAAGGAATAGTTGTCCTGAGGCCCCCAGACTTAAGGGGTCCTCGTGTTTCATTTTATATTAGAAAATGCATCATAAATAATTTTGTGTCATTGGAGGGGCTCTCTTTGTACTTATGACCTGGGGATACTACATGTCCCTAATCACCTCCAGTTTGGAGATTACAGCCCATGTCACAAACTCCCTGCCTTCTTGATTTTAGTTAAACTACTAGGAGAGCTGAGTAACACTTAGTCATCTTCCATTCACATTTGCAACACTTATTACCCTACACAGGGAGAACATTTGCAAATCTCCTCGGCCTGTTAGGACCCTGATAGAGGAGGAAAAAAGTATCCTGTAAAGCAAATTCTCTCCTATCTACCTGTCTCCCCTAACCCTTTGGCTAGAAAACAGGTGATCCCTATCCATCTGCTCTAGACAATGATATATGGAAGACATGTTTTGCTTTTATTTTTCAGATAAAATCCTGAGAGAAAACCTTCTCCTCCAATACACAAAACTTGTGCTATAATTTAGTCTTAGAGAGTTGATTCTGGAACTGAGAGGTTGTGACTCTTTTTAAAGGCTAATTAAGTCTAGGTGGACAACAATCAGTGGGGCTCATGCTTGGTAGGGGCTCATGGCAACAGAGAAATCAACTAAATTTTTCAGAGATATTCCTAAAAGCCAGAGCAGAGAATTAGTCATTGTTCTTTGAGAACCCAAACTGTTAGTGTTTGTGTGTTTGGGATAGGAATGTAAAATAGGGATAGAAATACCAGTTAGTTTGAGAGGAAGCATGATTTGGCGGGTAAAAAGTTACCCTCAGGATCAGGAAGACTTATATTCAAGCCCCACTTTTGATATATTCTCACTTTGGGACCCTACACAAGTCACTTAAGATCTCATTGCCTCAGGCAAATATCAAAAAACTATAAATGGCAGGCCAACTGTTGATCTGTATCTGTAGGATTTTCCTCACTGGAAGTTTCACAAATGAAATCATAATTTGGTGAAAATAATGGTCATGATAAATCTTTTAGATCATAATAAGTTCACAGGTTTATTAGGAGGTTCAAGTGAGACAATGCCTATAAAAGTCTACATAACTACCACCTGTTATTAATCAAGAATAATTTCAGGTTCAGATCACCTCTGAAGCAGTACCCTTGCCTGTTCCTTTAAGTATTTTCTGGGCTTCTGGCATTGAATTAAGGCCACATTTTTTAAAAGGAAGGGTATTTTAGAGTGTGCTTTTGATCTATGTTATTGTGAATAATGGGTATGAAAATACTTATTTGGGGAGTTGTGACCATCAATCTTCCTGTCATTTATGTGCTAGCATAAATATTTGCACCCAACAACTAGCAGCTCTTGAAATTACTTCCTCCAATCCTCTACTGAATTCTACTTCTGGTGAGTACATTTTCAAGGTGTGAAAAGTTTCACACTTACCTAATTAAGGGTCCAAAAAATTACATCTTTTAAAATCGTGGAACTTTAGAGCTAACAGGGAGCTTAGAGACCATCCATTTAAACATTTTCATAATTTAATTGATGAGCTAATTGAGGCACAGAAGTTAGAGGCCCTAGAACTCCATGTAAAAAAGGTAAAATCTACAGAGCAAACATAGCTCTATTTTTTAAGACTCTCAGAGGGCAGGGCCAAAGAACCACACAATCCTAGGAAAGAAAGGTAAGTCTCTTGGGAAGCAGTGAAGGAATGAAGGCTGCAAATAAGAATAAAATTGGCACAGGAGCTAGGCAATTCCCAGTTATGAAAGCTGTGAAAGCAAAAGTTAGTTCTCTGAATCCAGAAGTCCAAAATAACTAAAAATAAGGTCATCTGAACATCATTTCAGGTTTAACCACATTTCAGCCATTAGGAGTATTTTGGGATAGACCAGAAGCTTGGGCTTCAGTATTCAGCCACAGTTACTTCAAGTCCTACTCTATGGTAAGGGTGGAGGTATAAACACTCATTTCAATTAATATGGACACAGAAGGCCCATACTTCTTAATTAAAACTATCAATCAGATATATAAGCTAGATTTGATATGATTAGGTAAAAAGAATCATACAGCTTTATAAAACAAGTCAGTTTAGAATGAGAAATTCATCCACAAAGTCATCAAATTTAAGGAGTTTATGGGATCAGAAGTGCCTTGAGGATGCAGACCATATCATTTATACTTGAAGGAAGAAAAGTGGGGGTAGTGAGCCCACAGGGATTGTTACACTTTTCCCCTGCCCCACTCCAGCCTCATTGACCATGTCATCAGAAAGACTAGACCAGTATGAGATAACAGTTCAAATCAGGAGCTGAGATATACAAAGAAGACTAACTAGCCAGATCAAGGCTAGGCAGTTTTAGGATTCTTCAAGGCATTATCTCTTAGAGTCCAGTTGAGAGCTATACCTAACAGGAAAAGCATGAGCACTCCACAAAGGTCATTTCCAGTAACTGGAACTTTATCCTCTGGCCACATATAATAAATTTAAGAATATTTCCCTCAGGGACTTTGAATACACCAGGAAAGCCTATTCCCCAGATTTGGGGAAGATGTTTTACATTAGCTCTTCTTACTAAACCATATTAGTAAATATAATTTCTAAAAACAAAATGTTTATTTAGTTGATAATCAATAGGGAGCACATGGAACGGTGGCCCAGGAGCTACAGTGCTAGAAACCCCAGCTTCTAGAACTCTAAAGGGAGAAGTAGTCAGCTGGTTTCTGGGGACCTAACCAAACTATGCAAGCAAGAGTTGGGAAAATAGCCCTGATGAGGGTGTTTCCCTAATTTTCTGCCTTGATGCTAGTAACTAGGTTTTTGCCTTGCTCTTTGCAACCAATTCACTTATGGAGATCATAAATGGGTCCTTATTTCATTCATCATTATCATTATCAACATCATCATCTTCATCACAATAATAATATATAAATAATGTTAAGGTTTGCAAAGCATTTTACATAATGACATTGTTCACAGTTCCTGAGACCCTCCCTTGATATCTTGCCCAGCATTACAATTGCTCTCCATTTGTTCTTCCCTTTGTTCCCACTAGTTTATTAGGGTTCCACAAAGTATGAGCGCCATGGTTGTATGATCTCTGATATAGGCATGCCAGAGAGTAGGGAATGACTCAGAAGGTGTTTTCAAGGATAAAGCTTTCACTGAACACTTCTGTGTTCTCTGTGCCCAAGGTCTCAGACAGTGTGCAGCCCAACCCAGTGTACAAGGACATGCAGAACTTAGAGAACACAGAGACAGACAGTGAAAGTCACCAAACAATAACAGAACTCCAAAACCACAGTGCTCTGTGACAATGTCATCTTACCTAGTTCACTGTCTATTCATCTTTACAAAATAATCACCACTGCACTAGCAGTAAAAATGCTACATATTTAGCAACATCAAATCAGAAGTTCCTCTTCTTTTTCTCTGTATTAAAGCCTACATACTTATATGGACATTCCCCAAATGGCTTCTTCTGACCTCCAAAAAGGTAGCACCTATGTGCCCAGACTTTCACCTGTTAGATATTGACAAATTTTCCTAACATTCCAATCATTCTGACCACCTCCAGTGTGAATTATATTCTACAGACTGAGTATTGATTGGTACTTATAGGGAAGGTAGAAGCTAAGAGAGGGAATGAACATAAGCTTATGACTATGAGGGACCTAATCTGTGACCACGGCTCCATTGTAGAAATATAAGAGGGAAGAACCTATGAAAATTGGGGACAACTTTAAGAGATGACAATGAGGTTTGGGGGGAAAGGGAGACTCATAAATAAATCAATTTACTAGTAGTCCCCTTTCCATCAATTCTCTCTCTCCTAATCCCAAACTGAATTATTTACTTCCCATAGTCACACTTCCCTTAAATTCCTAGAATTGGATATTCATTTGGCTAAATATTTTTCTTCTTTTCAAACTGAAGATACTTCTAGAAATGTTCAGTTCAGTTCCATTAGCTAAATCTCTTCCTAAGGGAATTGGAGTTTTTATTTGTAGAAAAGGAAGGCAGTTAGATAGAAGGCACTCCTGAGCTTGCCACTATTGTAGGGTAGGATAGGGGCTGGGGCCACATGGGGACCTTAGGGCCTTAACACTGGTATGTGGAAGATGGGAGGAGGCATACACAAAGGTGGGAAGATAACAGAGACAAACTGAACTTAGTTCGAAATTAAGAAAAACTCTTCACCCAAGAAAGGAGACCAAAAACATTCTTCTATTTTGTCATCTTCCAAATTCCCTTTTCAGTACTTCAAGGTTTTGCCTTGTCCTCATCAAAGAATGAACGAATGAATGAGTAGAAGGGGGAACATTTATTAAGCACTTCTTATGTGTGAGGTGCTATTGTGCTAAATATTGTAAATATAAATACAAAAATCATATATCCCTGTCCTCGGGGAGCTTACATTCCAATAGAGGAAGTCAACAATTAGTGAATGGTAGCCAGAGAGGGGCATTTTGGACAGAGGTATCTCAGGGATGGGGAATGTGGTCTTTAGGCAGTTGATTGTCCTACCTGTTCCAGAAATGGTAGCGATGATTTATTTACTATTCACAGAGTCTGAGATGGAAAAGAGAGAGGGGCTAGGATGATGGCATTGCATGGGGATGTGGACAGGGGAAAAGGAAGAAGGAAGTAGCAATATTTTAAATCTGGGTCAGAGGTGAAAAGTGGGGAAGTTAGGAGTGGTGGAGGAGGGATGTTAGCATTTTTGTTAAATGTTCAAAAGGCACTATTGGGTTAGTTTTTTAGTCATATCTGACTCTTCATGATCCAATTTGGTCTTTTTGGCAGAGATATTAGAGTGGCTTGCCATTTCCTTTTCCAGCTCATTTTATAGATGAAGAAACTGAGGCAAACAGTGATAAATGACTTGCCTAGGGTCACACAGCTAATAAGTGTCTGAGGTCAGATTTAAATTCAGGAAGATGAGTCTGACTCCAGGAGTGACATTCTATCAACTCTACCACCTAGCTCTCCCACTGTTGGGTTGCCTAGGGATATTTTTTCCAGTTTATTTACCAAGTACACTTTAACTAAATAACTGAGTCTGGATCAGAGTGGTTATGATGAATGCTGGCCCACCTCTTAGATTACTACCATTAGTGCAATTTTTGAAAGGCATATTGTGTGATCTCAGGCACAAGGGCAGCTTTGCCAAGAACTAAACGGAATTTACATTTGCAAATGCATATGCATGCATAAATCTCCTTAGAATGTATGGAACTCACATTTCCAATTGCAATACTTGTGTCTTGACTCTCTTGTACTGTGCCAGAGTTCCTCAACAGAGACGAATACTGTAGTATTAGTACTATAAGTCAACTATCTCATGAACTAAATAGCCTTCCATTGCCTCACTGTGGCACTTAATTATCATTCATAACAGTTTCTTTTTTTTGGGGGGGGGTAAAAGGGACTACAGCTTTAATTGTAGGCCTCAATGCAATTTAAAAAAAATACCGTAATCAATTTTAGGACCTTATATTTGAATAGGGTCAGTTTTAGAGACCAGGTTTACTTGCAACAGTAAGAAAAACAATTATTCTTTGGAAAATCCTTGGCAGCAGAGAAGAAAAACTCCACCTCCAGACATACTTTGTGGTTCTTTCTGAAGGACCTTCATGATGCAGCTGATTACAATAGAAACAATCTGTGATTCAGTTCAACCTTTCAGAGAAGACATTCCAGCTCACATGATCTCATCAACCAGGAGAATATTGGTGGCAATCACAGTGCAGGAGTAAAGCAGCTGCTTCTTGACACAATAGTTATCCCAGACGCCAGCTTCGGCCTCAATAACCGGCTCATCGGTCTTTAAAATCAACACCAACAAGTTGTCCTGATTCTGAATGTTCAACCTGTACCTTAACTAGTGTATCCTGAAGGTCAAAACCAGAGTTCTGAGCAAGAACCTTGGGAATAATGAGCAATGCATCAGCAAAAGCCTGGATTCCAAGACAGGCCCCTCCCTTGACATGGTGCTTGTGTATAATGAGAGCTTCAGCTATGGTGACTTCTACTGTGCTGGCACCAGGCACCAGGAACCATGTAGCCATCTTTGGCGACACTCTTGACCTCTCGCACTGCATCCTTGATCTGTGTGCTCTTGTGCTTGTTTGGGCCTTTGATCAACAACGTCACAGATCGGGGGTTGCCACACTTCTCAATAAAGATGAACTTCTCCGATGAGGATTTCTCTATTACCTTGTTTATTTTGATTTGATCCAAGACTTCAAGGGCCTTTGTCTTAGCAGCTTCAAACCCTTCCGTTATGATTCGAGGGTGCAGACCTTCAGAGATATAGAGGTCCGCCTGCTTCAGCAGCTCCCCAATGATGAGAACATTTGAAGTGGTGCTGTCACCAGTAATGTCATCCTGGGCTACTTTTGCTATCAAGTAGGCTGTTGGGTGTTGAATTTGCCTCTGATGTAGCAGCACGTTACCATCCTTGGTGAGCTTGATGTCTCCTGCCCCGGAAACAAGCATCCTCATGGTGCCATCGGGCTCCAGGTTAGTCCTCAGCACGTCCTGCAGCCCCCAGGATGCGCTGATGTTCACGGCCAGTGCCACCCAGGCACAGGCCACCTCAGCTTTGAGATTCAGCGACTTCATGGCTGACATGACTGCGGTAGAGGAGGATGAGGAGGAGGTGGGCGCAAGGGAAGTGGAAGCCCATGACACTGTTTCTATGGGGGAATGTGTTTGGATTTCATACAATCTCTTAGAAATGAACTTTTGAAATATAAGCCTTATATAAAGGCTTGGCCTCAATATATGAGGACTTGCTGTGTATGATTTATTTATGTTATTAATTCTTAATAGGATTGTTAGAATTGCAAAGTGAAATAAAAAGAAAACTTTTATTAACTATCATTGGTAACTCAGAAAACGATGCTTTATTCGTTAAAAGATTGTGTAAATGCCACTTTCCAAGAAGATCAGGGTATAGAGCACACATAGAATCTTCCCCATTTCAACCTTCCCTCTAAAAATTGCAGGCCTGGAAGCAAGACTCAGCAATGTAAAGAAATACAAAAGAAAAAATCCAAATTGGAATGGATGAAAAGACAATAGAAAATGAAAAGTTACCTTCTCAGGTGAACTTTGTCCAGCCTAAAAACATTTAATGTGTAGTTAATAAGTAAAATTTCAATTATGTAGCAGGATGCTCAGTGTCCATTATAGGGACAAATTAATGCTTTTGTACCTTTCGCTAATCATCAAACAATGATCACCTCCACTGAGCCAAAAAGGAAATAGTAAAGTATTGAAATATTTCTTTACTATTTCAAAATATTTTATATACATTATCTCATTTGGTGTTAACAACAACCCTGAGAGAGATAGGCAAGGTCGGTATCTTCATGTCCATCTTAGAGATGAGGCAACAGTCAGTGGGATAAGGCACTTGGCCAAAATGGCAATCTGGTAATTAGCAGAGTCAGTAGGTAATTCCAAGTCTCTTGATTCTAAGGTTCATTGCTCTTTTCCCTAAAGCAAACTGCTTTACCTATACATTTCTTTTTACTCTGAAAAGTAGAGTTAGGTACTAACATAAAACGACAATTTAAAAAAAAAAAAGAGCATTAACCAGTCACTATATTTTAGGGGGTTCTTAAAAACATCCAAGGTTTCACTTAACTTCTAATTTTTATTTACCATTGATATATTTGCCACAGGATCTAAATCTAGAAAAGGAAGAGACCTCAAGGACCAGCTAATTCAACCCTCTCATTTTACAGAAGGTAGGGTGACTTATCCAAAGTTACACAGGTAGTGATTATTGGAAACAGGATTTGAATCCAAGTTCTCTGACTCCAGAGTCAGTGATCTCTCACATCACTATGCCTCCCTTGCATTTCTGGGAGCATATTACGTGCTTTTCCTATGAATTAAAATGTTAATGTATTTGGTCCTTGTTCATATATCCTCCATAGTAATATTGCATTCTCTTTTTTAAGACAAACCCATGGCTAGACTTGCTAACACTTAATTTTATTGTATAAAATATATTGTCACAAACAAAAATGCAATGCTTCTATTTATTCCATTTACATTTATTTATTTTTATGATATTATACTATAAATGCATTATATATTTTCCAATTTTTGCTAAATGCTCAAGTATGACTATTAAATTGAATTGCCTAAGGATATTTTTCAAGTTTACCTATTAAATAAGTTCACTTTAACTAAATAACTCTGTATTCAATATTTTTATTCAGCCTAAATCTCCTTCTATTTCCAAATCTAGTGACTACAAAACATTTTAAATCCATATCCATATTATTCTAATCACTTAATTATGTGATTTAGGTATGTTTTTCCCTCCACTAAATCATAAAACTGAGATGTCTATGTAAAATAATCATTTTGCAGGGAAGGAAACTCAGAAAAAATTATTTACCAAAGTCACACAAATAATTAGTGACAGATTTGGAATTGGACCCCAAGACTCTTGACTTCTACTCCAATCCTCTAGCTATTGCCAGAAGCCATGACAGTACTTTTATTTCCCAGCATGGACTATGATAATAGTAGTACCTTGCAATTATAAGATTTCCATCATTTTCTAATGTATAATTTAAATAATCTCCCCATATTAGGGTAGTCTAATTCTGATACTAGTTGGTTGCTGGGCACCTTCCAGGGCTATCAGATCATACTATTTATTCCCAACCTCCATGGAAATATGTAGCTATGCCCCATCATCTACTACCCAATTAATTGCTCTTTGAAAAGAGAAGCCTAGGGGCAGCTAGGTGGCGAAGTGGATAAAGCACTGACCCTGGAGTCAAGAGAACCTGAGTTCAAGTCTGGTCTCAGACCAGACACTTGACATTTACTAGCTGTGTGACCCTGGGCAAGTTGCTTAACCTCAACTGCCTAAAAATAAAGAAAAGAGAAACTCAATCTTAGAGACTTTCCATAATGTATCCATTAAAATTTGATTGCATGTGAACTGGTTATTTTAAATTATGCCAATCTGAATAGATTTTCCTTTATAATATTACCATATTTTATACAGGTATGGCTGGCCAGGTAACTGTTAAAAGCATTGATGATTGTGTTATATCTAAGAAAAAAATGCAGATTACTTTTGTCATATGCCTAGAGAATAGAAACAATGTGACTGTTAAATATGCTAGGGGACAAAAACTTGTTAAAAACAAGAGCAAGAAAAAGTCTAAATAAAAGATTAATCTATATTTAGGATAAGAAAAATGGGGCTTCTCCACTGAATAAACATTTATTTAGTCAGCTTTGTATTAAGAACATATAATTTTGTCATTTTATTATGTAAGGATAAATGAGACAAAAAAATAAAGTTGTGCAATAGAGTAGCATAGTGCAGAGTAAACCTGAAGACCCCAGATACTGGGGTAAAGACTCAATATTTAATGAAAATGCTGGAAAACAGTCTGGTAGAAATTAGGTATAGGTGAAAATTTCCCGCCATATATCAGGGTAAACTACTAATAGATACATGACTTAAAAGTAAGAGTTGAAATCATAGACTAATTAAAATAACAAAGAAGGAATTGCCTGTCAGATTTGTGGACATTGAGTAATTCATGACAAAGATCAAAGTATAGAAAAGATCACAGCAATAAAATGGAAAAGTTTGGTTATGTAAAATTGAAAAGATTTGCAGAAACAAAACCAACATAGTCAAAACGAAAAGGGAAACAGGTAATTGGGGAAAAACACTTTGCAACAAGTTTCTCTGATACCATATCTAAAGAACATAAAGTACTGATTCAAATTTAAAGGAAAAGGAGCATCCCTCAATAAATAAATGGCCAAAAGAAACAGAAGTTTTCAAAAGAAATTCAAGCTATTGACAAATACATGAAAAAAAATGATGCAAGTAACAGAGAAATGTAGATTAAAACAGCTTCGATTTTTCTACTTTATTGCCATCAGATAACCAAAGTTGACAAGAAAAATGACAATTGATAGAGTGGTTGCTAGAAAATAGATGCACTAATGCACTGTGGGTGAAGGTGTGAATTGATCCACCCATTCTGAAAAGTAGTTTGGAACTATGCCCCCCCAATGTCAATAAACTATGCAAATTCTTTAACACAACAATCACAACACTAGGCCTTTACCTGCATAGAGATCAAAGGAAGAGCAAAAGGACATATATGTGCAATACTATTTTTAGCAGCTCTTTTTCAGGTAGGAAAGTACTGGAGATTACCAGGGCACTTTTCTATAGGGGAATGTCTAAACAAATTATGGCATGTAGAATGTAAAGGAATATTACTGAGTTCTAAGAAATGATGAAATAAATGTTATCAGAGAAACCTGGGAACATCTGTATGAATTGATACAGAGAAGTGAGCAGAACCAGAACAACTTATTAAATAACATCATAAAGAAAAAGAAAAACAATTTTGAAAGATTTGAGAATTGTGATTAGTGTAATGACCAAACAGAATCCTGGAAGACTGGTGATGAAGCTTATTAGCCCCCTCTGGAAAGAAAGGAGATAAATTCAATATGAAGAATGGGGCATACCTTTTCAGACATCCATGTGGGAATTCAGTTGGCTTGACTTCAGATAGTTTTACAAGGGGCTTCTTTTTCTTTTTCCCCCTCTAATTCTTAGATAATTACATTTATTCTATCCTAATTTGTATATACAAATGACCATTTTATTTGATCTCTGTTATGTTCAGAATGGAAATAAAAGGCAATTTTAAAAAAAATAGGGATAATTAGTCTTAAAAATTAATATATCACACAAGGAACATATAAGGAAAACAGAATGTATTAATGGAGACATAGCAACAAAAGAATACAATATCAATGAAATGCAACAGAAGATAGCCAGAAAATCAACAAAAAATGAAGTAAAAATGAGCTGAAGTAATGATGCAGTAGGACAAAAAATAAATGAACATCTACAAGGCCATACAAATTGAAGTAGTCAATGACATTGGGCAACTGGCTAATGTTTGAACGGTATCTATATAATGACAAGTGTTATTTGTGCAAACATTTTAGGAAGGGACCAGAATTTATGTGACTTAGTATATGTAAAAGAATATATCCAGCAAGAGGTACTCAGACTACATTCAGACCTAAGCCTCATACTGTTTTTGATGGAGTAATGTAGACACAAAGTAGTTAGACAAATCCAGATTTCCTCTAAGTTATTAAGCAAATTCAGACAACCACATGTTGTCCAGGGATGGGAATGATGGTGGGGATAAGGGCAGGGGTGTCAAGAATAAAAATAATGCATAATTAGCATTCTTAAATGCAACATTGATTCTGTCAGGAGCAAATAACATGAAAGAAATTAGTCATCAAAATTTACTTTGTATTTATATTCTGCAGTTGGCTGATATGCTTAATGATCCCTTCAAGACTTCAGGGCAGGTTTCTATCCATTCCTCTTACATAGAATGAATAGGGGAGGAAGAATTTTAAATGCAATTTCTCTGATTGTATATATCCTTAAGTTTTAGAAATTATAATGTCAAAGTCCTGAATGTGTTTTACTTTTGCCTAACTGATAGATAATCCTTTTGATCAATTGTCATCATGTATTTCATTCTGACCTATTTATTCCTAAGAAAAATAAAGGCAATTACATTTGGTTCTCTGCAGTTGCCAATAATTTTAGAGAAAAAAACTGTCTGTTAATTTTTCAGTATTGTATTTCCCAGAAGACTATTTCTAAAAATGTTGAAGGAACATCCTTTCAAGCATTAAACCTGACTAAGCTAAGAGAATATTTCAAGGAAAATATCTTACTGAGAAATAAACTAATCTATATAGACTATGCATTAGTTCCCCTTTTCCTCTTCCTAAATATCTCTTCATGCATTCATTCATTTATTCAACAAATATTTTAAGGACATACTATGTGCAAAGCTGTCTTGTCAATTTTAGGATGCAAACACAAATAAACTCCTTACCCTCAGGAAGCTTACAATCTCCTTGGGGATGTGGTGGCGAGAAAATGAACACAGACAATAATGTGCCTTACAAGTAGTATTCACTTACTTGTTAAATGTTTTCTGAATGGCACTGAAGTAATAAAAGATAGGGAGTGATGAAAGTGAAGGAGACATCCAAACAAAGCTCTATAGGAAAACACATCTAATTTTAACCCTAAACTGTGTTTTGAAAAGACTGATTTGGGTAAACACCAGAACCAATTTGCTCAACCCCAAGAAAAGCAAAAGACTATTAATGGAATAATTGAATGCAGCATCATGTTGTAATCAATAGAAAGCAACATATATAGAGTCTCTCCTTGGCCTATAGGATTAAGTTTCATTGGCATGTATTTTGTTTCAGACATGTATTTTCAATGATACAAAGAGACTCCCAGTTTGGAAATGTGTCAAAGGCCATATTGATGAAGCTTTATGTTTTGTGAGGCCTCATGTGTAGCTAAGCATGCGTCTAGATAGGGCCCATACCCCCTCCAGTAATATGGGGGATGTTGTGTGGTGCAAAAAAAAGTAGAGTAGACATCTCTAGCCTATTTTCCCCCTACCCTCCTCCAAGGGAGACTTTAATCCCTTCCAGGAGTGGAAGCAGGACATTGAGGCAAAAGGGCACTCTGCTCTCCTCAGAGAGATGAGGTGCCAGGCTACAATTTTATCTGTATTCCCCCTTAGATATTATTAGTCTAGTGGATATGATCAGGTTCAAGCTAATTTGTGATTGTTGTATCATCTTTGAGGTGAAGGAGGACCCCAAGCTTTACCCCTTTCCTGATAAATAAAAGTTCCAAGACAAACACAAATAGCAAATTAGCAAAGACACCCATTTATCCAAATCACAACAGAACAGAAATCAGAGAAAGTACATATAGGAGAATATATACCAGACAATACAGCATGAAGGAGCTCTGCTGTTGGGAGAGAGGTAGCAGCTCAACCAAGAGGGAATCCCAGATCTTACCTAAGGAGAAACTCCCCACCATCTCTAATGTAGTAAGCTGGGGACAGAAATATGATGGAGACTGCTAGCTCCTCTCATGTCTTCCCAGAGTCTTTCCATGAAAAATCTGAAGTGGAATTAGCTTCTTCCATCTTCTTTCGCAAAGCTGGAAGCCAGAAACTCTTGAAAAGACTCCAAGTTTGAAGAGTCCAAAAGAAGATTGAAGAGAGCAAAGCCTTATTGCTCTCACCTACTTCACTCTGACCTTCATGCATTGCAGGGCATTCATTTTCAACAGTAATCAGAGAATCTCATGCCAATGGACCTAAAGACTGCAGTTACAAAAACTTTTTTTTTTCCTTGTCAAGGCAGAGCTGCAACTGATCTGTAACTTATTATCTTAGTATATTATCTGGAACATGGAGAATTTAAGTGGCTTGCTCATGGGTCATACAAATAATATGTGCTATAATTTAGACTAAAACTTATCTTTTTTTTCCAAGACCAGTCTTCTTTCACCTTTCTCTTCAGTACATATGAATACAATAGTATGTTTCATAGAACTACAGTGTATGCTCAGGTACTTTCTTTATCCACCAGAATAGTCAAATATGGAGAATATCACTTATTATTTCCATATGATTAGATTAGAGTAATTTTTATTGATCTCATTTGTCATTCAAAGTAATATGTGGCTATAAGTAGAACTGCATAAACTATTCAGGATGTTAAATGGTAGATCTCTGATAACTATTTGTAGTGGTCACAACTCCTTAGATCTCCAGTTTAATAAGGAATAATGTGCCAATATGTTGAACTTTGTTAGTTTAATGTACTAGCTTTGGAGAAACCCCATGTACTCACAAAGCTTTGGGGTTTGTTGTGGGAAAGTCTCTAGTTTACATGTCCCAGAAGGTTCTTCCCTACCTATCCAAGAAGGTTGTATGTAAACTATGTAGCATGACAGATTTGAAAAGAAAGACTGGGAAATTTCATTAGAGGAAGCTAACAAAGTATGTTGTTTTTCCTCTATCTTTTTAGCATAGCAAGGATAGAGAGATCAGAGGAAATAGGCGTTTTGCTTAGCCCTTACTGGGACTGGTGAGTGCATACAATGAAATTTGAGATCTTGGAGAACTTCAACAGCACAGAGATGAGACCAATGTTCATGCAGCAAGAGTAATGATACAAATAAACATTATGAGGTTAAATTCTAGCACATTACATAGAATTTGATGTTGGTTGAAGTCATGACTAATTGTATTAGTATGCGAAATGTCTAATGCACAAAATAGTGAAGGGAAGCCAATTAGTCAGGGCATCTTTCAGCATGCCTCCTGACTTTAAGTTACCTGTGTCTTTTCTCCTACTGCACTAGATATGGAGGAGGAGCAGAATGGCCAGTTGACCGATGGTCACATTTTGACTTCGGTACCTAGGTACATTTATACTACTTCTTGGTTTAATTCTTTCTTACTATATTGCCATTCTTCTAGATGGAATTCTCTTTTTGTTGGGTTCATGTGCCAAATGACTTGATCTAGCAGAGGTGGGGAACCTTTGGTGTCGAGGCCTCAAGTGGCCTTCTTGGGGTGTGGCCTTCTGACCAAGTCCAAGTTTTATGAACAAATCCTTTTATTAAGGGGATTTGTCCTGTGAAGTTTAGATTCAGTAAAAGGGCCACACTTGAGGATCTAGAGGGCCACATGGGGCCTTAAGGCTGCAGGTTCAGTAATCCTGGCAAGGGAACATTGTCTAGTATGTTGGGTTTGAATAAATGTTGACCCAAAGTATACCTTTAAATCTACTGAGCATTTCAGGAGGTCACAGCGAGGCGAAGCTTCGAAGCTACATGTACAATATTTCTATTACAAGGTCCTAACATCATTTAGTCCAATCCCCTCATTTTGAAGATGAGAAAACTGAGCTACTGGGAGATAAAAAGACACAGTAATTAGAAAAATTAGGACTAGAACTTCTGATCAATGCTCTATTACATTAAATATTTTGAGACATTTAGCATATCACTAGACATTGAATTGTTTAAATAGAAGTATTCAGTAACAGTCACTGAAATTACTGTGTTGAAAATAGTCAATAAGTTTTTAGTGTCTACAGGTTCACTGTATTGCAGGAGGCATTATTATTAATGGAAATCTTAGTTTTGGTGTAAGTTACCTCTAGGATCAGACTGACTTGACATTGCAACCTTTTTCATTGCTATCATTAGTTGATCAATCAGTGGCCCTTTCTACTGTTTTAAATGGGCTTCAAAACAACAGTTTTGTGTATAAAGCAACTCACACCTAATGCTAACAAGCTTACTATCACCTGCTCAATGAATCAGTAAGCAGTTAGTAAATTCTTACTATGTGTCAGGCACTGTTCTAGGTGCAGAAGATACAGACTTCCTGAAGGTTATAAGCATCCTAGAAAATTAATGCAATTCAACCTTAATTACAACCCCAAATGTGGATATACAAAATTAAATGAGATTTGTAAATAGGATTTTTCCAGACTGTCCTAAATTACAAGTCTTGTTTGATCAAGTGAACTACCCATTTTAAATGATAAAATGTTATGCCCAGGCACCTTAACCGAGAAAGAACATTTCTCAATCAATTGATCATAGACATTGGACCAAGTGTTCAAAAGTCTTCATCAACTGAAGTGATATTGCATAGGTAGTATATTCAGATTGCTTAATGAAGTTTGGTAATGCCTTGAAGGCCCTTTTTATAACTAGGTAGGTCGTTCAGAAACCAAGAGACTTGAGTAATTCCATCCAAACTCCTGAGAAGGAGTTAATTATCAGGACAAGCAGAGCCCTAGGCATCAGTCTCAGATTCAGTCTTCTCATTCCTTATGACTAGGGGAGGATTTTATGAGCTTTGGAAGTCCATAAGACTTCTAATCTTCCCCTTGGCATCCTAGTAGCATCTCTATATCAACTGACAGAAGTTTTTGCTTAGGGAGCCAAACATAGACTGGAAACATATTGAAAGCTGTACAAAGAATCCAGTAGAATACCCACACATACCTAAAGGGAGTATCCTGAGGGCTTCAGCAAAAGGACTTCCACTTATTGTGACTCATCCAGTATTTGTCATGGTGGGATAGATTTGACAGTTTTCACCAAATTCAAAATTACTTTAGATTTATATTATTGTTTAGAAGTTTGCAGTGACTTTAGCTAGACTTTTCAAATTCCAACTAAGAATCTAACCTCCATCATGTATATATTTATATATGTATGTATGTATGTGTATATGTGTGTTCTTATTGTTGCTGGATTGTTTCAGTCATAACAACGTTTAGGGATTTCTTGGCACAAATATCAGAGTGGTTTGTCATTTCCTTCTCTGGGTCATTTTACCAAAAAAGAACTGTGTCAAACAGGGTAAAGTAACTTTCCCAGAGTCACATAGCTTGCAAGTATCTGAGACTGTATTTGCATTCAGAAAGATGACTCTTACTGGTTCCAAGCCCAGTGCTCTTTTCACTGTGTCACCTAGCTGCCCTATGTATATTTGTAGAAATCATCCCCTAAGGTCTGTACTATACTCCCTTCTCTCTTCCTTTTAGAATCCTTCTCTGACTTCAAGGTTAAGGAAAGGCTCCATTAATTCTGTGAAGCTGTTTATGACCCATCCTCCCATTCTATCCTCACCCAGTAAAAAGTTTCAACCATTTCCCAAATTTTCCTAGAGCAATGTGTTTTGAGTGCTTATTTGCACCCAGCTCATTCTCCTTTGTATTTTGTTTATCTGTTTACATGTTATTGTATTTGTTTCTGTTCATATCATGTCCTGTGTGGTAGAACGAGGCTGGGACTTGAGAGCCAGGACTGTTTCTTTAAATATGTGTACTTCCAACACCTGAGAAAATAAAGATCTAGACTTAGAGTTGAGAGGGTCTGGGTTCTAGTCCTGGCTGATATATACTGTTTGTGTGACCCTAGACTCACTTTTCAGTTCCCTAGGCCAAAGATGTCAAACATGTGATAATCACTATATTCCTGCAGCACCCCCCAGTGGGCCAAAAATAGATTTAAAATAGTTCACAAAATAAATAAAAATAGAGTACAGTAGAGATAATGCTAATATGTAGTTTTCTAAGTCAATATGTAGCTCAGCCCATGGAGATCTTTCTGCATGGTTTAGTGCCCCCTCTTTCTCTCTGAATTTGACTCCATGCCCTAATCAACTACCTAAGACTATAAGTTGTAGAGCAAATGCTGAGCTGCGTCTTAGAACTAGTTCTTCCCTAGAAACTCCTACAATCATTTAACCCATTTGTATGTCAGTTTCCTCATTTGTAAAATGAGGGAGTTGGATTTTATATACTTTGCAACTCTAAATTTATGATTCCAATGCAATGATGAAATCCCAGGTCCAGCACAAAAATCTCCAATACCTAGAATGTTGACTTTGAGAAAGTAGGTATTTATAAAAATGTTCACAAAATTGAGTATGGAGAGTATCTGTTTCTTGGAGTAAATAAGCAGGTATAAATCACATATTCTATTTCCTTTTTATTCTCTCAATATAGTATTGAGCTCCTGGGGCACATGAGGTATTCAGAACTGGCACCCCTCATATGAGGACTTGCTGAGCCCTTTTCAGGGCCATTCATTCACCATTGGTGTCTCCTTTCACCCAATTCTCACCTGTGGCTCCAAGAAGCTGTAGCAGAGAGGCCATACCCCAGTAAACTATCTCAGCACACAGGCAAAACCAGGCTAAGGGTAACCTACAAGCCTCACACCCATCAGTGTGTTAGGGGGATGTCTACCCCAAGTATGTGAATACATCCTTTGGTAGAATGGGCAATTGAGAACAATTGCCATGAAGGCAGTTGAAGTAGGCTCTGTGGACTGCTTGGAGCTTGGTCAGATATCAAAGACGCTCATGTCATCCACTGCATCTCTCACCATCACCAGTCATCCTGAATTTTGTCTTGGGCACTGGACTTCAATGGACTCTAGAAGAGAGTGAGACTGATGGGACTTTGCACAACTCTGCGTCACTTAAATCCAATTCATGCACAAGTCAAGACACCACACCATGATGTCATTGTTCCTCTTTGAAAATGAAGAATGAGCAACAACAAGAAATGATCTACATTTATTATTGATTTTTGGCTTTTTTATAACTCAGTACTTAGCACAGTGTTTGACACATAGTAGGCACATACTAAATGTTTAGTATGTGACTTGATTTCACAAGTACCAGTTTCAATGACACATAATTTCTTTCATAAACTTTACATTAACAGTCTATACGCATGAAGGGGAAAAGTCTTTTGCATCCCAATTCAGAAACTGAGTAAGGGAAGGAAAAGCACCCTGAAAAATTCTCCTTTTTCAGTATAACCTAAGGAGAGGCCTTGAAAATTCAAAAAAGAAAGCACTAACTTTTTTTTCTCTTTGTTTTCTCACCATGCAGTTCAACACCACACCTTTCAACAATTAACACAATCCATTGTCAAACAAAATTTGGCATACAGTTTTATTCAAGGGTGGTTGATTTATAAAGTAGTTCAACTGTATGGGCACTGAGGATAATAAAAGGGTAGGGTCCCAGGACAGAGACTGAGACTAAACCTATAGTCTCATTGATAGAAGGGACTTCCTGGAGAGGAAATTCCCTCTATCAAAGCAGGTCAAATTTCCTCTGCAATTTACAAAAGAGTTGTCTAGAGCACTGAGAGTTTGAGTTACATGCCCAGAATCACACAGTCAGTATTTGTCAGAGGTAGGATCTTATTTCCCTGTATTTGCTGCCTTCAGATTCTATGCATTTTGACCAAATATTAACATTATAAAATTTTCAACATTTGCTATTGCTTAACTTGAGGATATTATATCTCATATTTTCTTTTGACGTTATCACAAAACTTTGTATGTTACATATCACTTTTTCATCATCTTTTAAAAGTAGTGAATGCCCTAATATAATTGAAAGTAGAAATTATCAGCAATTAGTGATATAACCAAATTAGCTGTTGATACAATTTTCTTTCACTGTAATGATATAAATTAAACATTTTTCCCAAACATATTGTATTTTATAGAGTTCTATATTGAAAACAATTCATTTTTCAATATTTAACTTATAGTTTTCCCTTCAGACTTTAAGAGCTTTTTTTTTTTCAAAGTTTCCTGGGCAGTACAGGGAACTATGTGCCAGTTAAGCTGCACTTGGCATATTCTATGCCAATTTGGCTTGATTCCAACATTTTTGTTACCCTATTCTTATATCTAATAAGAGACTTACCTTTTGAGTCTAGGACATACTTTAGAAGAGAAAAGAGAAGCATGTTTAAAGGATCACTGCCAAATATTTTTGAAGGCTTAAACAAGTTATACAATATCATCAACTCTTTACATGAGAAACTGTCAACCACATCAAGGCAAAGTCTAGGGGAAACAGTTGATTGGTTCTTTAATGTGTTCTCAATCAGTGACATCTCTTGAAAGAATTTATGTTTTATTGGACTTCATATAATTAAAACATGTTCACCTCTCAGTGATCTTCCCACATGGTGAACAAAATTCAAAAGGACCTCCATTCAAATGAGAAGATTTGAGAATTTTACTTTTGGGTGAAACAAAGTATGAAATCTTAGCACCAGTAATGCATTTGCAAGTAAGCCACAATACAAAATCTAGGGGGAAATTTTCTGTATTCTTATTTCCATAGCTGTATCCAGAGATTATATCATACCAAATAACCTTTTCAGCAGATCCATATGCTAAGCACATACTGTAAGGTCAGGCAGGAATTTAATGAGTCACTTTAAAAATCAGGACATAAATTGTCCTAATTTCTCCAGGTCATTATAACACATGCTAATAAGGTCAGGGATACCAAGTATACTTCACTCTAGTTTGCTTAATAATACTAACTTAAAGAAGAAAGCTTATAAAGGAGGCACTGGAAAAATAAATGATATATAGAGCCCATCTGAATTTTCTTCCACTCTCATACCCATAATAACACATTATTAATTAAGAATCAGAGATAAAAGGGAGAAAACTAAATTGATTCTATCTTGGAACTAATTCTATTTTGCATCACTGCCAGTATTTTGTATACTGCCTAAGTCATGTTTGTCTTTGAGTTAACTTTAAAAGTTCAGCTTTCCCTTCTGAGGTAATTGAGTTTAGAAATTCAGTTTTCTTGCTAATCACTGTTCTACTCTTGCCATAAGGAAATCTCTTATCCTTGAAGGATCAAGTGGATGCCAGGGAGTTTCATCTTTTCATCTGTCTCATCCCTGCAACACTGGCAGTCCCTCAAGAAAGTCTAGTCTTTTATTACTGTGACACTAACTAGTCATGCAGGTGGACACCACCAATGAGCTTTCCATAGCAATGAGATGGAAGGAAGATTTGTTGGTAGCCCCTCATTCTTAATTTCCAGTCAGTCATATTGTTCCTCATGCCTATGATGCTATATTTTTACAAGCTTTGTAATAAATCATATTGTTTCCCACATCTACAATGTTGCCTTCCATTTTTTGGATACTCTTCCTTTTGTCTGTAAAAATGACCTGTCTGCCATCATTCAGGGTCTTTTAGCTTGCTGAGGAGCTAAAGAAGTCTTTTATTGGTAATTACTTCCCATACCAATAAATTGAACATGCTCAGAACTCTATGCCTCAGTTTACCTTAACTTCAATCATAACAAAAGAAAATCCATGGCAATTAGGCCAAGTGGATTGCCAATGTGTAAAAATAAATGTTTCTGGAAAACTATTTTGTAGAATGGGGAAATATAGCTCAGGTGAATGATAAATGGAATGCAGAGCTTATTGGAAACCATTAAAAAAGCAGAAGTTAAAATGAATTAGATAACAGCACATTGTGTCTGTTTCCAGCAAACGCTATGGGACTCCTACAATACTGAAGACCTTGCCCTTTTTGTATGTCTTACAAAAGCTATATGCAGTGAGCATTACTGCCTCACAATTGGAAGCAAAATTGCAGTTATTCTGTTAGTTAATGGATTATAAGTAGAAATCATTTGGTGAAAGAAGATGTTCCACTCTACCTTACTACTTGACACTGTCAAAAGACTGTGCATTTTAGTTTGGATCCATTTTTCCTGGTAATATGAGTGAGGTATTACCCATTTTGATTAAGGCTTTTTACAGGGGGCACAAAAAATTTCTCATGCAACTACACTGAAAATGGCTTTGACATTTACAGTGACCTTAATAATATCATGACTGCCATATGTAAATAAGTGCTAATGTGAACAAAGATTTGTTGTTTCTGATTGTTGCTATTCCAAAATTGCATATTTTTGTAGGAATCAGTATGTAGCAAAGACTCTCTAAAAATGCATATTATCATCCAACATAGGCATGAAAGACTTTTTGATTTACCATTTTGCATTTAGAAGTTGACTAATTTTTTTTTTACTATTAGAAGTTATATTAACTCAAAATACAATAGGATCCAGTTGTAATTCTGAAGGAAGTGAATATTTTACCTCATAAAGAAATGATTTGTCTTTCTTTTGTGGGGTAGAAGGAGTCACGGTAATTGTCTTCAAGTATTTGATTATGGAGGCATGTTGAGCAAGGATTTTCACATTCTTGAGACATAAAGGGAGAGGTATGACCATTGAGTACAAACCATAGGGAAATTAATTTCAGTTCAATATAAGGAAAGATTTCCTATTAATTACAGCTGTCCAAAGACTCAAATAGGCTGCATTGAGGATTACCAAGTTCCTCACTATTGGAGGTCTTCAAAAGAAAGTCAGATGACCACTTGTCAAAGGTATTACAGAGGAGATTCACAATTTGTTATTGATCATACTATAAGACCTCTGAGGCAACTTCTAATTTTGTAATTCTATGGTTGTTTTATTAAACAGAATTGTGTACATTGATTAAAATGCACACATACACATGTAGACATCTACTGACACAGTGACACCTGTTCTTACTGAAACTAACCTCTTTGCCCCAGCTCTTGCCAGTTATGCACATATGGAGACTTATCATGAATTTTATTTAGATTAAAGTGAAGGCCCATTATATTCCAGGTTCAGATTCAGATGACCCTAAAATCTGATCTTATTGCTCTCTGGTACCTTCTTCCCAGGGAATGTTGCTTACTTGGCCAGCAGCTGATAAAGCACAACAACTTCATCCCAGTTTTCCTTCTGAAGCACTTAACTAGCAATTTTAGACTGACTCTACACTTCCAGCTATTTCTATTAGTTAACAAATTAGATAATAAATATAAAGTGCTTAGCAAACATTAAATCACTATGTAAATGTTAATGTTCATCAGTCCTTCTCTTCTGGTATTTCATAAGATACACCACACAAGCCGCCAGGATTCTTCAGGGCAAAGGAAGAAGACAATACACCATTAAATGGTTAGCTTACATTGAGGATATTAGGGCTGTCTCTAATATTTAATAGTTCAATATTTTACTCAGTGTAGTAAGTTTTACAGTACTAAGTCAAGTAAGGCAGGTGATCTGTACAGACAGGGAAACTACTTGCTACTGCAAGGTGCTATGAAAATTTATAAGCACTTATACTCTACTTTAAGGATGTCTATAGGCCAAAAGGACCCTAGAACAACAGGGATGGCATCACTAGGTTAGCCATTCTTGGCTAGAACTTTAGCAACAATAGTCCTTCCCTAATGGCTCAGGCATTCCTGTGTCAGAGGTTGTGAGAACTTACTGGAGGTCTACATAAAACTAGGTTTATTTTAATATGTTTAATATATTTATATTTTAAGAAATCTAATAAAGTTTTATACATTTTATTAGATGATTTCTCCTGTCTATTAGTCATCATAAGCTAAGGATTCAAAGGCTAACTTCAGGTCTTATAAAACTATATAAGAGGACTGGCCTATGAGCCCAGTCTCAAGGAGTATGTGTAGAATGCTGCTGATGTAATTGCCCCCATGTAAGAAGCTGAAGAGTCTGCTTCCAGTAGAGTCATATTGACATGCAATAGAAGTGTCAGAAAGTGGCACTTGAATCTGAGGCCTGAAGGAGACCACAGAAACTAAGAGTCAGAGGCAAGGAAGAACAGCGTTAGTTGTGGAGGATAATCAGTGCAAAGGCAGAGATAGGAGATGGAGGAAAGTGGGGAAGAAACAAGAAGTAGGCCAATGTAGCTAGATCACTGAGTACATGGAGAGGGGTTAAGGGTAAAGAGACTGAATATAAGTTCTTGGAGGCAGAGCCAAGATGTCAGAGAAAAGGTAGGGACTCACCTGAACTCTCCCCAAAATTGCTCCAAACAACTTTAAATAATTCCTCAAAACTAATTCTAGAGCTGCAAAACCCACAAAAGGATGGAGTAAAACAATTTTTCCAGCCCAAGACAACTTAGAAGTTCAGCAAAATGGTATGTTCCACCAGGGTGAGAGTGGATCACAGTCCAGTGCAGGCTGTGCCCCAGTAAACCAGCAGCAGGCCTTGGAGATTACTGAATCAGTGGTGGGAGTGGCCATTTCCAGACCTCTCAGCATACAAATGGTAAGGGAGTCAGACAACTGGTCAGCAGGAAATTACTTTGCTGGTGCTGCCTGGAAAAGATCCAAAAGTGAAAGCTCTCAAGAAAATTATAGTCAAATTCTAGAGGTCCCAGGTCAAGGAGAAAACATTGCAAGAAGCCAAAAAGAAATAATTCAAATATCATAGTGCCACAGTCAGAATAATACAAGATTTAGCAGTTTCTACCTTAAAGTATCAGAGGGCTTGGAATATGATATTCTTGGGGGCAAAAGAGCTAGGAGTACAACCAAGAATCACCTACCTAGAAAACTGAGTATAATCTTTCAGGGGAAAAAATAGGCACTCAAAATACAGGGCTTTCAAGCATTCCTGATGAAAAGACCAGAGCTGAATAGAAAATTTGACTTTCAAATATGAGATTCAAGAGAAGCATAAAAAGGTAAACCAGAAAGAGAAATCATAAAGGAATCAATAAGGTTAAACTGTTTATATTCCTACATGGGAAAATGATACTTGTAACTCCTAAAAACTTTCTTATTATTAGGGCAGTTAGAAGGAGTATGCATAGGCAGAGGCTACAGGTGTGAGTTGATTATGATGGGATGACTATCTAAAAAATAAAATTAATGGGTGAGAAAGAAGAATGTACTGGGAGAAGGAAAATAAGTTGTTGTATGTGATTGTGATGGAATACTATTATGCTATTTAGAAATTATGAGCAGGATGCTCTCAGAAAAACCTGGAAAGGCTTACGTGAATTGATGCAATGTGAAATGAGCAGAACCAGGAAAACATTGTACAAAATAATGGGGATATTGTAAGAAGATCAACTGTGAATAACTTAGCTATCCTCACCAGTTCAATGATCCAAGACAATCTAAAGGACTTATGATGAAAGGTGCTGTCCATCTCCAGGGAAAGAACTGGTGGAGTCTAAATGTATATTGAAACATATTTTTTCTTTATTTCATTTTTCTTTTTTGTTTTCTTTTTGTCTGTTTTTTATCACAGCAAGACTTAAATGGAAATGTGTTTTGCATGCTTACACATGTATAACCTATGTCAAATGGCTTGCCCCCTCAATGGGGGAAGAGGTAGGGAGGAAGGGAGAGAATTTGGAACTCAAAGTCTGAAAAAAAATGTTAAAATTGTTTTACATGTAATTGGTAAAATAAAATATTAAATTACAAAAAAATAAGTTCTTTGAAGGAAAGAATCATTTCATTTTTTTCTTTATATCCCTAGTACCTAGCAACTGAGGATTTCCATGGCTCTCAGGTAGATAGAAAGTTGGCCCTGAAACTAGGAAGATCTGGGCTCAAGCCCTGCCTCTGACACATGCTGTCAGCGTGATACTGGAAGAGTCATTTAACTTCTTAATGCTCTGGAAAAATCTCTACAATTATAAATTTGCAGAGAAATTACCATTGCATTGTACCAAGTGCCAAATTCATTGGTAGAGGGAAATTACTTACTTGGGAATTCTCTATACAACGAACTCATAAGCCCAATTCCTAATCCCATCCTCAATACCTAGCCTAATACCTGAAATATGGCGGCACTTAGTAAATGTTTGTTAATCGACTGTTAAAGTTGACTCCTCAGTTTCATTATCTGTAAAATGATAGTCTTGAACTAGATAGTCCAAAATTTCCTTTCTAGTTCTAAATATATGATCTATGATCCTCTTGGAAATATATTTAAATGTTTGTAACTGGAACATAAATATATAATGAACACAGAATGTTGGTTTTTTGTCATGTTAAATGAAATAAGACCTGAAGTATATAAATCAATTGTTGAGTAATTGAGAACATCCTGAGAACATGAATTATCCCTAACCACCAACAATCTAAAGAGTACCAGGTACTGAGTGGTGGTAACATTTGTCAACATTTACATCTATTGGCACCCTGTAGATCCTTGAAGAAGTATTCCTATAAATGATTTGGCAACCCATGAAGTACAACAGTACATGTGGCAATAAATATAGAATTAAAATGTAAATAGCCAACAAATAGAAGGGAGTCTTATTATTTTAAGAGTTTCTTAAAGCTGCCCAGAAGAGTCTATGTGGCAATGGGTCCACGGCCTGTTTGGAAAATAAATGGATAGGTAGAGCATTTATTAAGAGCTTATTAAGTATCAGACACCTTTCTAAGAATAAGGAATATAAGCAAAAAGATAGTTCTTCATTTTTATTCTATTAGTGGAAGTCAACACATAAAAAGGTACTGAAAAGAAATCAGGAGAGGACTATCCCCAGAGGAAGTGCTCAAAAGAAGTCAAGGGGTCGAACCAGTTTTGAAATAAACATAGCTGGCACGGGTGATTCCTCAAATGGAAGTTCAGGGATGAACTTACCAATCAGAAAAAGAGACTGAAGATGTTGTTGTCAATGTGAAGAAGGTATGTAGTACAGAGGCCCAGAAGGGCAGAAGGAGTCTGGGGATTCGTGGGGTGACCTAGATTTGGAGTGAAGTTGAGAAACAATTCCTTGAATGACTGAATTAATTTCTTTTCCCATTTCTTTTGTTCTGTCTTGATATTATCAAAGACATGATTTAACACTGATCAAAAGATCTTGGTTAATCAGTCCATTAGTCTGTCAGTCTAGGTGTCAGTGGGACACTTAACCTACTGTATAATGTGTGAAGAACACTAGTAATAACGTATATTTATAACATGCTTTCCTGTTTATCTGTCTTAACTGAGGTATCTTTTTTGATCCTCATAAAAACCCTCTGAGGTAGAAAAAGCAATGATTATTTTCTTCATTTAACAGATGAGGAAATTGAGAATTAGAGAGAGTAACTTGCTGAAGGTTACATATTTAATGAATGATAGTCCCAGAATTTAAACTCAGATCTTCTAATTCCAAGTCCCAGGATTGGAGCTTGTAAAGTCTCTAGGGAAAGAGGTTGACAGGAACAAAAGGAAATAAAATAGATGATCCTGTCACTAACCTTTTCTTGTTGTTTAGTCATTTTGAGTCAAGTATGACTCTTTATGAGCTTGTTTGTGGTTTTCTTGGCAAAGATACTGGAGCAGTTTGTCATTTTCTTCTCCAGCTCATTTTACAGATGAGGAAAGTGAGGGAGACAGGGTTAAGTAATTTGCCCAGGGTCACACAGCTAGTAAGTATCTGAGGCCAGATTTGAACTCATGTCTTCCCAACTCCAGGCCCTGCACTCTATCCACTATGCCCTTGATGCTCCACCTTACTACCCTTAGGACATTTCAAATGTAGATATCAGTGATAGCATATACACATGTTGGGGGGCGGGAGACTTAAAATTCAACACAGAAAACTAGAACAAATTAATATAGATCAAACTGATGGACCAAACAGTAAAGAAGCTATCAGATTCAGGCGTGCAGAAGGGAACTTAATCAGAATTGGAAATCTCAGAGGAGTAAGTCTTATGTAGGGTTATCCAATTCTAAATAATGGAGATTTGATTTTAATAAATGTAGACATAATGCCAGCTTTTTTCCCCTTGGGCTAAGAAATGTTCCTCATTTCAATATTATGAGTTATACATGCAATACCACAGCCAGATGAGAAGAGCTCACGTGTAAAATCTTTTGGCATCTCATGTTTTCTATTTACTCCTTCTTATTCCACCTGAAGTCAAATCTCCTCAATGTAACACAAGATTCTGAGGTTAAAGCAGTCAGTGAAAAATATACTTCTTATTTCTTTCTATGAAATCATTTCAAGGGGATAAAGAGAATTTGCAAGATGGGAGTGAAGGATTCTTTCAAACTTAAGGTACAACCTAAAATTACCATGTAAATAAAACAGTCAGACGAAATGAAAACAAGTCAGTACATTCAGGAAAATTTGAAGGAGAAAGCAAAAGAAA
Source organism: Vombatus ursinus (assembly GCF_900497805.2). NCBI lineage: Eukaryota > Metazoa > Chordata > Mammalia > Diprotodontia > Vombatidae > Vombatus > Vombatus ursinus. The sequence goes on from NW_020954953.1 coordinate 1,448,236, forward strand.
CTGCATGTTCCTAAATGAATGCATGGGATAGTTAGAAAATTAGCATAAAATTTATATTTAGGTGCAAGCCAAGAAGATGGCAAAGAAAAAATGTAAAGAGCTAAACTGCTGTTGATTTTACTGTATGAAGGGTCCATATATGGGAACCTGCATTTTTACATGATAGAAGAGGTATAGTTAAAAAAACAAATGACCAAAAAAAAAAGTATTTTCAGTACTTGTTTGCTAATAAAATGGTCAAATTTAAACCAGTCCTTTTATTGGTAGCTGTCTTCTCCAGAAATGCTGCCCTAGTCTCTGAAGACTACACTGACTACCCATCATTCAGTTCTAATTGTCAATAAATTAGGACTTTGGATTTCATAAGGTACTCAGTATGTCTGTTGAGGAGTACTCATATGAGTAAGTTTCAAAAAGAAAAACATATGAAGGGAAAAGGTAACAGTGTCCCTGGCATAAGCCTGACTAATTGAATCTATACTCTACAAGCAAGGCAACTGGTTCATCATGGCATGAAAAAGCAAAAAACTTATCCTTCACTATCCCTCACTGTAAACATGAGTTGCCTTTTGGAGTCATAGCCAACTGATTTTGTCCTGCTTTTGTCTTTCATCAGCTCATCAACTCTTTCAATTATGAGACTCTGTCCTCTCAGTATAAACCCTTCAACTTTGAGTCATGCAGACTCTGAAGCCAACACTAAAGCTTTAACCTAGAAGCCTGGAACCAATAAGGACAGCTCTGAACATATTCTAAGGAAGGGGATAGAAGAAGAGCAATGGGCCCTGATATACTAGTACAAAGCAAAGTATTAACAAAATATAACTTTAACTTGAAAAATAAGTAGTAACAGAATTTTTAAAATAACAAAGATGCATGCTTTTGGTACCTGGACTGCGTTTTTCCCCTCATTCCAATGTGAAGACTCTCTACTGGTCTAATCCCTAAACCTTCAGATTGAAGCAAGCAGTCAGAAGCGATTTTAATAACCCTGCCTAGTTAGTCATAGAAAGATTTAAACTCTCAGTGAAGAATGGCAGTTGGAGTGAGATGAAGCTTGGACCTCTGATTAAACTCTAATCACTTGAGAACTTCTAGATGTGCAGGACATATACCCCTTGGGTGATGAAGGAAAAAGAATGCCAGGCTGTGAATTTGACTTTCACCTGAAGGGTGACACAGACCTAATTGGATGTGTGAAGAGAAAGTTGTACTTGTAATCACTGGGGATGCTTCTATGGGACCAATAGTCCACAAAACTATAATACAAGAATGTCATCTGGGCTCTCCAGGGAGCTGTCGTGCTACACTGGACAGCAGAGAAGATTATAACAAGATTATAACAAGAACCAGCAAAGGGAAAAAAAATGAACAGTAACATCTTCTGAAAATTGAAGAGTGACTTGGACAGGTCAGATTTGAAATGCTTCAATTTTATGCCTTATCTTCTTGGGGATGATAAAGACTGAATATCTGAAAGGACCTTAACAGGTTAGAACATTGGGATAAGTCTAAGATGAAATTCAACTGGAAATATTGTGTGCTCAGATTTTACAATCAAATTCACAAGTACAGGATGATGGATGAATTGTTAGACAGTAGTTGGTTTCACCCCCCCTCACTCTTGGCCCCTCTTCTTACTCTCTAGACTTCTTTTTCTTCCATTTTTTAGCATTCTTTTCATTTCAGAAGCTTCATTCACCACTATGGTCCAACATCCATTATATCCTGGAAGATCCCACTTTCCTTGTAACCATTTCATGCTGGAAGATCCCTTTACCCCTGTGTCCTCTTCCTCTTATTAGTTGTTTTCTTCCAGAACTTCTCCTCCTTCTACCACCCAACTCCATCTTCTCAGCATCTTTTTGTATATTGTCTTCCCCCATCAGAATATAAACACTGCAGTGTCTGGCACATAGTAGGTGCTTAACAAATGCTTATTGAATGACTCCTAAAGGGCAGAAACTGTTTTTTTTTCTTTTTCCTTCTATATGCATCCCTAGTGCTTAGTGTAGTGCCTAGCATATTGTAAGCACTTAATAAAGTGCTTACAAGTAACCACTCATTGGGAGCTTTAATGGACTATAAACTCAATATGCATTAGCAGTGTGATGTGGCAGCCAAAAAAGTGAATGTCACCTTGGACTATGTTAAGAGTCCCAGCTTCCAGGAATATGGAAGCAACTGACTAATTGCCCTTGTCAGATCATATTTGTAATTTGCTTAGTTCTAGAATTCTCAGTTGAGGAAAGACATGGATAAGCTGGAGACCAAGAAAGGATGGTAACCAGAATCTTGAAGAGACTTGGATTCATTGCCTGGGAGAATCAGTTAGAAGAACTGGAGTTGTTTGGCCTGAAGAAGAAAGGACTCAAGGGGGAACATGGTAAGTCTTTTCAATAAATATAAAACTGTCATAAACGAGGAGATATTTCAGATACACACATATGTATATATGCATGTGTGTATGTCTGTATGGAGAGGGAGAGAGTATACCAATGTATCTACTTGTTATTATCCTCAAAAGAATAAAAGTTCCTTGAGGGCAAGGACTGTGGGTTTTTTCCCCCTTGGTTTTCTCTGATACATAGTAGATAGTGTAAATACTTATTCATTGATTGATTAGCTAAAACTCCCAAATAGATTTGATGTATTTTCTTTAGTAGTATGCCTACTTATAGGTGACTAGAAAAAGATCTCACATTTAGAGGAGTATAAGCTAGATGAATACATATATACTATCTAAATGCCATAATTTTAGCATTCTTGGCATTTTCTTCTACCACTGTCATTGTCATTACAAAAAAGAAAGAGACCACAAAGGACTGGAGTTGTGGGGATCATTTTGTGATTGTCATCATTGTTTCTTGCATTGTTATAATCCAAGGATTTATGCCCAAGTAGCTGGATTGATGGTTAAGAAAATTACCTTTGGTAGTTAGGCTGATCTTTAGAAAGCAGATGGCGTGTTGATTGTATCATAATCAAATCCTTTCCTGAATGAAAAAACCATGTTACAGTGAAGAATCAGGGTAGAGTATTATAGATGTATTAATCTCCATTGACCTGTAAATAACCTCATTTGTTCTTTAAATCTGGTGAACCATTTGCTTGCAAGAAGAATTGGTAGCAATACCCTCAATAATGTCAGAATTAAGTTCCTGACATCTTATTAAGGATAGTAAATCAGAAAACTGAGATGTCTTATAAAGTATATCTGGCACTTTTGTTTTATTTCAGAGCCTTTGACACAAGAAGATATAATATCCCCTTAGAATACAGATGAAGAATGAAATCTGCCTAAATTTCCAGGGGAAAAAGCTTTTTGAAAAGAGAAACTAATTGAGAAGGTATAAAGTAAGCAGTCTTAGTTTTCAATTTAAATGAGTAACATTTTATAAATTGCATGGCACATTTATTTAGTACCCAGTAACCCACCACTGACAGACAGAAAAATAAGAGAACAATGACATGGAACATAGGAAGTGAAAACATAGACATAAAGGAATTCAAAAAGATCAAAGGACCAAAGAAGGAAGGAAGGAAGGAAAAAAGGAAGAGAGGGAGGAAAGAGGGAAGAAAAAAGGGAAGGAGGGAGGGAGGGAAAAGAGAGAGAGAAGGAAAAAGGAAGAGAGGCAGGGAGGAAAGGAGAAAAAGAATGGAGGAGGGAAGGAAGAATAGGAGGGAGATCTGGCATATCGATTCTATCTTTTTGGTATTCCAGATCCTTTGTTCAGCATCAAGTATAAACCCAATGATTAATCAATATTTTGATTGATGATAGTCTCAAAAACCATTTCACTTCCTGTGATCAAAGAAACCATATCAACATAAAGATATATTACAGAAATGTCTAGTAACATATGTGTCTAGTTACATGATCAAGCTATTTATTTTAGTTCTGCTTCTCAGATACTTTTTCCTAAGTGAAGCAACTCAGTTGAGAAGTAAAAATATAATGAAAATTCATTTCCTCCATGATGAAGGATTTTATTCAAATTCTTAGATGATGACAATTAAAGAATATCAGAAACAATAGACATGGGACAAATTAACTTCAAATCAGGCTAAAGTAGAAGTTCATAAAGATAAAAGAAAAAAAAAACAAAAACAAACACTAGAGATGATTCCAATTAAAAATATGTGTGTGGGGAGGCAGATCCAACATGGGAGAATAAAGGCAAGGACTTGCCTTAGATCTCCCTCAAAACCCTTCAAATACCTTTAAATAATGACTCTAAACAAATTCTAGAGTGGCAGAACACACAAAAAGGAGTAAAAATTTTTTCCAGCCCAAGACAACTTAGAAAGTTGGCAGGAAAGCTCTGTTGCACTAAGGTGAGAGAGGAGGGCAGTTCAGCCCAGGCTTCAGCGATGCATACAGGGTTCCAGCAAACCAGGAGCAGGTTTTGGGAATCCCTGAATCAGCAGCATCAGCAGCTGCTTCCAAAGCTCTCAGCCCACAGACAATAAAAGGATCATGCAACCATTCAGAAGGAGATTACAGGGGTATCTTTGCTAGTACTGAGGCAGGATGTGGTTGCTTTGCCCATACTCAGGGCACAGTCCTGGGTAGTAGTCCCAGGTCAAGGAGGAGTACTAGCACAGCAGAGCTCATGGAGCAGTAGAGAGGGGACCCTTCTCACAGTTCTGGGAAAGATAAGAGTACTTGTGGTCGCTCAGGGACCCAGGAGAGTAGTAAACACATCTTTTTAGACAATACCACCTTGGAAAAAACTGAAAACTTACAGGTCCCTAGAAGTATCTCTGAAAACAGCTGCTCAAAACTCCTGAACCTTAGGACAGTGCACCCTCCATCCTGGAAGCAGAGCTCTACCTTATCAAAGTGTTAAAAGTCAAGTAGTAGACTGGAAAATGAGCAAACAACAGGAAAAAAAAAAACCTCTGTAAAAAGTAAAAAGTTACTATGGTGACAAGGATGAACAAAATACTCAGAAGAAACACTCAGAAGAAGATAACAAGGTCAAACCTCCTATATGCAAAGCCTCCAAGAAAAATATGAATTGGTCTTAGGCCATTGAAGAACTCCAAAAGGAATTTGAAAATTAAGAGAGGTAGAGGAAAAAAATGGGAAGAAAAATGAGAGGGATGCAAGAAAATCATGAAAAACAAGTCAACAACTTGATAAAGGAGACAAAAAAAATTCTGAATTAAATAACACCTTAAAAAACAGACTAGGTCAAATGGAAAAAGAAGTGCAAAAAGACAATGAGGAGAAGAATACCTTAAAAAGCAAAATTAGCCAAATGAAGAAAGAGGCACAAAAATTCACTGAAGAAAAAACTCCTTAAAAAGTAGAATTGGCGAAATAGAAAAGGAGATACAAAAGCTCAATCACGATGGTGGAGTAGTAGAAAAAGAAAGCAAAGAATACAGTGAATCACATATCTTCAAATGTTCTGACAAATATAGTTATAAAAGATAAATAATATATGATAGAGTAATATAATAATGATTATTATAATTATGAAGTATTTAGCATACTGCCTGGCACATAGTAAGTGCTATATAGAATTAGGTAACATTATTATTATTATTAATACCTAGCATTTATATAGCATTTTAAGGTTTGCAAAGTACTTCACACATCTTGTTTGATCCACATAATAACCTTATGAGGTAAGAGCTACCTATTTTAAAGATGAGGAAACTGAGGTATAAAAAGGATGAATGATTTTTCCTGGGTGACACAGCTAGTAAGTACATAAGGCTAGATTTGAATTCAGGTTTTCCTGACTCCATTTCAGCACTGTATCTACTATACCACCTAGCTACCTACATAAATGAATATGAATTTAAATGCTTATGCTTCTAACGTTATATCTTTGTCCAGTAATCGGTAAGATGACATAATGGTGGATGAAGATAAAAAGATTCGTATTGACATTCTCCCTGCAATGAAACCAGAAAGACCTAAGGATTTTGCAATAATGTGAAGGATGGCCAGCGTATTCTTTTCTGAGAGGAAAATAAAGGAATTGGTTTTAAAAAATATCATTCATGCCAAAATAATAAGAAATATAATTTATGATGGATTTGGCCATCTTCTCTTACAGCATAGAAAACAGACTATCCTGCAGCTTATGTGCCAGTATCTCATAAAGTAGAAACATTCTACAACAGCATGAGTAAGCTTTGCCAAACACCTGTTTTTAATATGCCTCAATATCTGGTGACTTAAACAAAAATTAAGAAAAAAGAGATATGGTGAGACATGTCAGAAAATATGGTTAACAAACAGAAAAGATCAAAAGCCTGTAGATTACTCCAAAGTTTCACACCTACAAATGGCAAAAGTTTTGAGAGATAGAGAGAGACAGAACTAAATAAAGTAAACATTGAACAATATAAATCAAAACAATAACAATAAAGAAAATTTGATGTATTTTAGTAGAGTGAAACAGTGTGGAAGCCATTTCATAATCAACTGTTTCAAGTAAGATCATATATTACTTAAAATGATGGTCAAAACAAACAGAAAATTAGAAGAACAAAATTGAAAAGAATGCAATAGCTACCAGGGACACTATTTAAATAACTTTTGACTTGAAAAAAATGGTTAATAGAGAAAAGTAAAGAAATTTACTGATTATTATCTTTTCATAGAATAATTTAACCATTGTGAAAGTTAAAATAACAAAGCCCAAAAATTGACATTGAAAAAACCTCAGCTAACAAACATTTGAACTTCTAAAGTAAACAAAATGAATTGCATCCATGAAACATGGGTTGAGTATTAACTGATTTGCATAACATTATACAGGAGGATGACAGATCATGAAAATTAATGCCTCACAAAACAATAAACAGTAATAGAGGGAAAAACAAGCTTGTTGAAAGCTTGTCCTTAGACTCAATGAAACCAGAGGGCAAAATCAATCAAGAGGGTATGATAAAACCAATTTGCTACAACTGGGAAAAAGCATAAAATCTTCTTTCAGTGATCTTTCCTGAGCACTAGCCGCTAACAATGCAAAAAAGGAAGAAGAATTTCACTTGCCCTGCTGGCAAGTGAAATATTCTATTGTGAAATGAGAATGTACACCTTTAAATACATACAAAATAAATATATCTCTGAAAAGAGAGTAGGATAAGCATGTCACAAAAGTTCATAGAATCATATGCTCATAGATTTAGAGCTAAAAGGGATTTCAATGAAAATCTAGTTATACTCCATATATTTTCAGATGAGGAAACTGAGTCCCAGAGTCATACAAGATTACTGAGGTCATAAACAGCAGTTAATAGGTAAAAGAGAAGTTAATAGACACACTGAGTGAATGATATATTAATATCCAAAAAATATTAAAAGAATGTGGTGAAGACCTCTAGAACACCGGACAAATTATTTGTACAGCATTTATGAAAGGGCACAGATATAAATTAAATAAGATAAGCAGATGTGGATGTGTCGCAGTCCGCACAGGTAGAAAGGGATACTCATCTGGATAAGTCATGGGTACATCAAAGTATTGGTGCTAACAACACCAGAAAGTGACAGTTTGGTCCAATTTCTGTTTAGTAAAACCTCCTTTGCTGCATGTATAAGACCCTGTAGTGATAGTTTTTAAAGACCCCACTTGGGCTGCACAAATGTGCACATGCAGTCTGACCAATTAACTGAATTTGTTGATCAATTCACTCAAAGCCATATAAAACTGTATTGAGCCACCTATTTGAAAAATGAAAATGGAATCAATCTGTCTCATTGTTTTTCGTGACTGACCTGCTAAATACCAACCAGTTGTAGGACCATGAAAATGCAAATTTAACTTGATCTGTGATATGATTGCAAGTCATACAAACTTGATTTTATTTTCAACACAAAACAGAAAAAAAGATGACTGCCTTCTGAAGGGAGATTTTCATTGTGCAATAAGAAAGATGAAAAATAAAATGATTTTTCTTAATTTATAATACAAATATCATTCATATTTCAAAATATATAATCCTCCTCCCATTCATGTCCACTCAAATCTGCATAATTCATATGGTACATATAGAAGTAACCTAGCAAAGAGCTTAATTTCATCACCTTGTATCTGCTTAAGTTAAAAGATGACCTGTAATGTACTAAGTCATATGTGTGGGTCTATTCAAAGAAGAATGAATAAGAGAATAGGAGGGTTGTTTAGCAAAAATTATTTCAGAATGTTTAACAGCAATATTTTAGGGACCAAAATAGGTACTGAACCTATGATTCAATTAATGTAGGGAGAGTGGGTCTTCATGAGGAAAATCCCTCTACCAATTCGAGTCAGTACCTCCTCTGCAAGCGAACTTAAAGAGTGGTCTCAAACCTTCAGAGGTTAAGTTACTTGTCCAGTGTCATACAGCTAGTATGGGTCAGAATTCAGGTCTCCCTAACTAAAAGATCACCTCATATTCACTATCTCAAAATGTTGTGCCATGGGATGTCTTTAATTGAATTGAAAATTTATCAACCTTCCTTTATTTTTTTTCCTGAAAAGTATATATTTAAAGTGAAAACAAGATTGGAGAAAATATTTCTAAGTGAAGAAAAAATAAATTCAATTATATACCTTATAATAATTTAATGTTAGAGATGGTAGCCTTTACACAAAATAAATGCTTAAACATAATAGTTAAGTCAAATCAACAAGCACTGGTTACAAACCTACTATGTATTAAGCTCTTGGAATAAAAAGAAAAAAAATTAAAATCCTGGTCTCTCTTCTCAAGGAGAGCACAATCTAATTATGTACACTAAAAATATTATAGGCTAGGGAGAGGAAGAGGTAAATGTATGGAACTTTAAAACATTTTGCCATAATTACACAATTTTCCATTTTTTTCTTGAAGGTACTTATATTTCTTATTTTGAGACAGGACATATCTAGGCTTTAGGATAGCTTCTCTGTTCTTACCCAAACAAATCTTAAATTCAGTTTTGCAGAATTAGAGTCTAATGTCAGTGAATCTTGAACATGTACTGCAATCAGTCAATCAACACATATTTATTAACCACCTATATGCCAGATGTTGTGCTAATAAATGGGCATATAAAATATAAATAAGAGTTCCTGTCCTCTAGGGGCTTAGCTTCTATATGAGGAAACAATATGTACATATAAATACATAGAATAAATATATTCAAATATGTTAGTCAATAAATATTTATAAAGCACTATGTGTCAGGAGCCATGTCACAAAGGAAAAAGCAAAAATCTTTGCCTTCAAGGATTTTAATATATTTACATTGGTACCTACAAGATACATGGAGAATAGATTCAAGGAAATTTTAGAGGGGAAGACACTAGCATCTGAGGGGAGGGGAAGAAGTAAAGATTTCTTGCTGAAGGTTGCAATTCTGCTGATTCTTGAAGGAAGCCATAGGTTCTAAGAGCTGGAGGTAAGGAGAGAGAACATTCTATTCATAGGGGACAGAATGTAAAGACATGGAGAAGAGAGGTTAAGATGGATATGTAAGGAACACCTTGACCATATGTATGGTACAGTTTGGCTGGACCATAATGAACATGAAGAGGAATAAATATAAAATAAGGCAAAAACCATGCTGAGGAGGTTTAAAATGCCAAATTGAGGGATTTATATTTGATCCTGGAGGTAATTGGGAACTACTATACTTTATTGAGTATGTATATGTGTGGGTAACATGATCATACCTCTGTTATAGGAAAATCATTCTGATAGCTATGTGGGGTATAGATTGGAGTGAGGACAGAGTAAATGTAGTGAGACCAAATATTAGTCTACTTCAATAGTCCAGGCTAGAAGTGTTAAGGTCTAAACTAAGGTGGTAGTTATGTGATTAAATATATAATTTTGGAAGTTATGTCCATAGAGATAAACTTATGGAAACTGATGAGGCCATCAAGTTAGACAGTGTAAACAGAGAATTTGAGAGAGATTTGAAAAAATAATCTTGGGGTACAGCTACATTCTGGTCACATGAAATGGGTAATAAACCACTAAGAAGGTCTAGTCAGATATTACAGATGAACCAAGAGGGAATAGTGTCACAAAAACCCAGAGAAGTGAGTATTCAGTAGAGAGTGGTCAACAGTCACAAATGCTTTAGAGATGTCTAGACCGATAAGGACTGAGAAAAGGGAATACGATTTGGAATTTCAGAAATAATTTATGAAATTTGTTGGGATGGGAACAGAGTTTAGAAACTATATGTCAATGAAATTGATTTCAATTTGGAGGAAAATTCTTGAATAAAACTTTTAAGAGATAGTTTGTGATTACCTAGAAAGGACATGGTGATTACAGAGAATGAGTTCAATTTAGGTGATGTCAGTCTAATGTTATTGCCTTTTTTGATAGGGTTATTTAACTAATAGGTGAGGGGAATGTTGAATATATAATCTACCTTGATGTTAGCAAAGCATTTGATAAAGTATCTCATATTAGTCTTGTGAAAAGGATGGACAGATATGAATACAATTAGATAGTTGAATGGCTAAAATGAAAGAACAGTAATTAATAGTTCATGGTTGAGTTGGCATGAGGTTTATAATGGAATGTACCAGAGTTATGTGCTTGGCCTTATGATGTTTAACATTTTTATCAGTAACTTAGATAAAGCTATGGCTGGCATGAAGATAAAATTTGTAGCTAAAACAAAACTGAGGGGGATAACTAATGCTGGATAACAGAGTTATATCTATATCTATATATCTATAGATATATAGATATATATTTCTTTTTAGGCAATTGGGGTTAAGTGACTTGCCCAGGGTCACACAGCTAGTAAGTGTCAAGTGTTCAGTATGAGGCCAGATTTGAACTCAGGTCCTCCTGACTTTAGAGCCAGTGCTCTACCCACTGTACCACTTAGCTGCCCCCCAAAAAATATCTTGATGGACTAGAGGATTGGCCTGAATCAAACATGAGATTGGGTGGCAAAGTATTATTACGTGGAGAGATCAGGAATGGCTTCCAGCATTAGGTAGCATTTGAGAAGATTCTTAAAGGAAATCAAGAATTCTAAGAGGTAAAAGGATGTGCAGAAAAAACATTCCAGCAATGGGGGGGGGGTGGGGAACAGTCAGTGAAATGGTACAGAGAAAGGACATGGAATGTTCTGTGAGGCAAAGAACACAAAGGCAAACATGGCCAGACCATAGAGGGAATGGAAAAGAGTGACATGTAAGAAAATATTGGAAAGTGGTCTGACTATGAGGTATTTAAAATGCCAGATTACAGAGTTCATAATTGATCCTAGAAGTAATAGAGTTGTGGTTATTCTAGAACCATATTTCCCAACATATTTTTGATATCCTAAGTCTAAGATTGAGGATCTTAGAAATAGAATACTGGAGCAAGAAGGGACCATGGGGCTTCCCTAGTCCAACATTTTACAAATGAGTAATTTGAGGCTAAGAAAGACTAGGTGACTTGTACAATCCTACACAGCCAGTACTGGTTTAAAGTTTTTGCATGATAGAGGTAGAGAAGGCAAGCTACTTGAGTATTGTAATTTGAGAGTGACAAATCCTCCTCACAGTGCCCACTCCTTCTTTTGGGATATGATAATTTTCTTACAAATAATGACCTAGGGCTCCATGAGAATGGGAGCATATTTATTCCCCAACATGGCCTCTTTCTTCCAGTCAAGCCCATTTCCTAACTGCCCCTTACATATAACATGCTTGTTTGTCATCTCTGCATCTGTCTTTCTTTGTTCATTTTTACTTTCATTCTCAGGTTTCTACTCCTTTAGAATTCTGTCGCACTTCCTCTTAGTCAGGTCATATCCGTAGCTCCCTTTAAAAGTCAGTATATTCTTTAATCAAAGACTGTTGCCATCAGTCCTTAAGGGCAGTCTGGATACATTTGAATTTTAACTGGGTTATTTACATTTTAAGTAGACTTTTTAATTCCTAGGAGGAACAACATTCTGACTAGATAACATATTGGCAGAATTTTATCCACCTCATTTTAATCTGTCTCTCTCTATCCCCTCCTAAGGAACCAGGTCCTGAGGGAAAGGGACACAGGAAATGAAATAAGACAGAAAGGAGAAAGTCAGGAGAATGTGGTCCTACACTGGAAATCTTTTATGTTAGAAGTATATGTCAAGAAACCTGGGCTTAAGAGAAGAATTATTGCTGAGAGAATAGATGGATGGAATAAATGACAATCCTAGCCTCTTTAACTAACCTATCTGAGGCTCATACAGTTGCATATATATTTTAGAACAAGAAGATAGCTAAAAATAATGCAAGTTATTATTAGTAGTAGTATTAGTAGTAGTAGTTTTAAACAATCTGGTACACACATGTATTTTGAATCTACTTACATGCATATATGACCGTTAAGATAAAATATAAACTTCTCTGTTTAGTTTTGAATGCCCTACACAACCTGGCCCCAAGTTATCTTTCCAGTTTTACTCCCTCCATATTCTGGGATACAGTAAAACTGGGCAGATGCTATCCTGCACGTGTGGAATGCTATCCTTCACCTCCACTTTACCGAGTCCTTCTTTTCCTTGAATATGCAGCTCAAGTCATTTTCTGGATGAACCATTTCCTGATCCCTCCAATTGTTAGTGCCAGTCCCGTCCCTCCCAAAATACTTTGTTTGTATTTGTGTTTATTCACGGTATCTTTATGACATAGATACATATGTGTGTATTGTATATATTTAGTATTTAGCATATATAATACATATTATAGATAATGCATTTATTAAAATATGTTATCTGTGATACATTATATAATATATAAAATACCTTGTTTGTATTTGTTTATTCACTGTGTATTTATGCTATATATTTTACATAGTATAAATATGCAGTAAATGAAGAGAGAGGAGAGGGAAGGGAGAGAGACAGAGAGAGACAGAGAGAGAGAGAAAGTATTTGTTTTCTCTTTCTTTAGAATGTGAGCTCTTTGCAAGTAGTGATTGCTTCACTCTATTTACATCTATCTTCAGTGCCTAACATGGTGCTTGGCACAATGTTGGTATTTAAAATACTTGGTTTATTGATTTACTTTGAAAATTTTTATATAAATATCTTTTAGATTATTTATAATCATTTTCCTTTAGGTATATGTTTATCCAGAATGTAGTTTATGTATGGCCTATAAAAGTTCTACTTAGATGCCCCATTGTGATGTGGTGGTGACATACTGCCAAACACCATGCTAACAAAACATAAGATCTGATAGGGACAACAATGTTGGCTATCACCAGGGCAGTCCTGGCCATGAATTGTTGATCTATATCACTAAAGGCAAAAGTAGGTATGAATAGAGAGGCTCATTATCAGAAAGTTTACCCAAAAAATGACAATTTCTCCAACCATAGCAACTCTTAAAAGAGGTGAAAGGACCAACTATGCTAATGAAATCATACATACTCTGAACTGATAAAACTGAATATTATATATTCTAAGTCTGTAAATTGGCAAAAAATGACCAAAAAATGGCAATAGTCAATGGGCACACTAATACAGTTTTGGTGGAGCTGTGAAATGGTACAACCATTTTAAAAAAACTATTTGGAATTATGCAAAGATAGTGACTAAAAATTTTCATACCATTTAAACCAGAGATTCCAATACTGGTCTTACAGCCCAAGGAAGTCATTGATTAGAAGAAAGTGCCTACATACTCCAAAATATTTGTAGCAGCATTATTTTGTAAAGGTAAGAATTGAAAACAAACTAAATGCCCATCAGTTGGGAATAGCTGAACAAATTATAGTGTTTTTTCCTAAATAAGCTAACAGACCCCTTGAAATCTCCCCAGACCCCTAAAGGGTGTCCCCAGTTTAATAAGCCAAGAAACTTGATTTAGAGGGAGAGTGAAATAGCTAGATAGACATGTATAAAATTATGTATGTATTTCTTCTATATAAATACATATGTATATGTACATATATATAAATATGCATATATGAAATACATGTTTACTTAAATATATACAAGAGCTGGAATAAGTATTTTTTATTAAAAATAAACCTGGTAAAAAGGTTATACACACACTCACACACACACATATATCCCTTTGGGATACAGATGTGGAAATGTGGTAGTCTGTTGCTGGGTCAAAGGATATGCACAATTTTATAGCCTTTGGGGCACTGTTCCAAATTGCTCTCTAGAATGTTTAGATCAGTTTACAAATTGATCAACAGCACATTAATGCCCTAATTTTCCCACATCCCCTGAAACATTTGTCATTTTTCTTTTCTGCCATGTTAGCCATTCTGATAGATGTGAGGTAGTACCACAGAGTTGTTTTAATTTGTCTTACTCTAATCAATAGTGATTTAAAGCTTTTTTATATGACTCTAGATAGCTTTGATTTCTTTGTCTGAAAACTATATTTATATCCTTTGAGCATTTATCAATTGGGGAATAACTTGTATACTTATAAATTTAATTTTTTCCCCTGTTTCCTCCTCTCCTTGTACTTTTAACTGCATTTGTTTTATTTCCGCAAAAACTTTTTTAGTGTAATCAAAATTAACCATTTTACATTCTGCAAGTCTCTCTATTTCTTGCTTAATCATAACTTCTTCCCTTATCCATAGATTTGACAGGTAGACTATTCCATGCTCCCCATTTTTGCTTATGGCATCACATTTTATGTATAAATTGTGTGCCCATTTTATGTAGGTATTATAGTGGTATTTGGTATGAGATATTGGTCTGTATCGAGTTTCTGCCAAACTGCTTTCCAGTTTTCCCAGTAGTTTTTGTCAAAATAGTGAGTTCTTGTCCTAAAACCTTAGATCTTTGGGTTTATTAAACATGAGATTCTATGGTCATTTACTACACTGTATTGTAGTACTACTGTACTACACTGTATTGTACACACTGTATTGTACACACTGTATTGTGTACCTATTCTATTCCACTGACCCACCACTCTATCTCTTAGCCAGTACCAGATTGTTTTTTATGATTACCACTTTGTAATACAGTTTGAGATCTGGTACAGCTAAGCCATATTCTTTAAACTTTTTTTCATTAATTCCCTTGATATTATTGATCTTTTGTTCCTCCAGATGAATTTTATTTTTTCTAGTTCTATAAAATATTTTTGGTAGTTTGATTGGTATGGCACTGCATAAATAAATTAATTTAGGTAGAATTGTCATCTTTATTATATTGTCTTGGCCCACCCATAAGCAACTGATATTTTTCCAGTTGTTTTGATCTGACTTTATTACATGAAAAGTGTTCTGTAATTATGTTTATATTGTCTCTGAGTTTGTCTTGGAAGGTAGACACTCATGCATTTTATATTATCTATAGTTATTTAAAACTGAATTTACTTTTCTGTCTTTTGCTGCTGGACTTTGTTGGTAATATATAAATACACTGATGATTTATGTGGGTTTATTTTATATCCTCCAACTTTGCTAAAGTTGCTAGTTATTTCAACTAGGTTTTTAGTTCATTCTCTAGGATTATCCAAGTACACCATCATATCATCTTCAAAGAGTGATAGTTTTATTTTTTCATTGCCTATCCTAATGTCTTCGATTTCCTTTTCTTGGTCATAAATTCTAGTTGGAACTTTTTGTTTTTTTCTCAGGTTCTACTAGCATAAATCCCATGCATGTATTCTTGCTTCCCATTCAAAACCTACCTAACTTGTAGCTGTGTCATTCAACCTGGATGTAATTCTCATGATCTTAAAGTATTCAAGGTGCTACTAAGGGCTTTGTTCCCCTTTGCATATAACTAGCATAGTTGAATGTTAACCGAGATTTTGTAGAGACTTTAAAAGAAAGACTGGAATACAGTGAATTTCAGGTGTGGTAGCAGGTAGGATTGAATTTTGGGAATAGGAAGGTCTCTCATTAAACCTAGACCACTCCAATGGCTGTCTACTCTATTAGTCTTCAGGTTATTAGAATAAAATAGGTCAGTTCTCTACTTTGAGATGTTATGGAGGCTTGAGTTTGATCAATAATTGTTTTCTCTCTATCTCTTCAAAATGCCACTTCATTTCATTCCCCACCTATGTCTGACACTTAGTTTACCAATGAGTACTGAAGTTCAAGGTCTGAAATGAGATAAGTGGCTTCTATCTATTTTAGAAACTCTGCACACATACCTTTCCTGTGAGTTCCCATTTCTCATTAAGCTGTCCCTTGTTTCCTCTCCAATCTATTCATCACCACACACTCCAGTCACAAGAATGTCTTCCATCATATCTGAAGCAGTTTAAACAACATGGAAAGTAGGATTCTGGGCACTCTTCCAATTGAATAGATGAGATAAAACTATGGCAACCTGTAACTAACTGAAGCTGAAACCAAAAAGGCTGCCTTTAGGCCAGAATAACTTTATAGCTTTTGTAGACTACTTGTTTTTATTTTTAATGTATTTAGATTTATTTGGTTTTTTTAAATAATATCCAGCATATAAGATAGAAGTTTTAAAAACAAATGCCCATTATTCAAGTATCTTCAATACAGACAACTTCTTTGTTTCTTTAAAAGAAGCTATAAAAATGAAAAAAAAATTATAATGCTTTTCATCTTTTATATTGCCTGGCCAAGAAAACAGCAATCAATATAACTCTACACACACACACACACACACTCCCCACAGGTGGTATTTGCAATAGTGACATTCCCCAGGATACATGAGTTGCAAAACTCACAATACAAAAAGTGAAAATAAAGTTCACAATGTTTGAAAAATTTAAACATCTGGCAAAGTACATTCATTTAGAAAAATGTCTGTCATTTAAGCAGGTCCCTTATTCTTAATTCAGGAATTCAGGATTATATTTAGTGAAAAGAATAGCATTAAGCCACAGGGTATAAATTATTCCTCACATTCTCTAGGCATGTAGAAATGACATCTTGATCTGCCCTTTTCATGGCAGTGCCAAATAAAATCTTCTCCTTCTTTTACCCTGACCAAAAGGAAAAAACCTCCATTCAGGTCCCTTAAATTAGACAACATGTGGTATGTCATGATGACATTTTTCCTGACCTCATATTCTCTGCCATTTCCCCCTAGAGAGTCTTAAAGGAAAGATCAGGATTAAACAACTTTGACAGTATTTTATCTCATCCCAACAAGATATAGATTCTTCTGGATTCACTTATAACTTGCTTATCCTTTGGACAGATTTTTTTAGAAGAGGGAATGGGTAGGGAAGGATGGAAAATCTATACTGTAATACCTCAGGGTGAGAAAACCACATAGTAGACAGAGAGACAGCCCTGGAATCATGAATTCCTGGGTCCAAGTTCTGCCTCTGGCATATACTGACCATGTGACCATAAACAAGTCATTTAATCTCTCAGTACCTTAGGCAACTCCCTAAGACAGGAGGTTACAACACAGACGTTGTTGATCTCTATTAGAGAGTTTCATATCCAGACTTTCCCACACTTCTGAAATGATAGGTTTTTGTTAAAAAAAACAAAAACAACAAAAACCCTGAGCCCTCATGATAGGAAAGGTATTTGCCAGCCAATTACTAACCCAATTGTTTTCTTGTCAACTCGATCTGTTGTCTATCTATACTACTCAAACTGTCTTCCCTATGCCACTTTAAGCTGCAGATAAACTAACTCCAGCTCAGTACATCCAATACACACAACTTCAGCAAGCAGTGGCTTTTGACTCTGGAGCCAAGTTATTCAGATGGTGGAAATGCAAAACAAGCAAATGGAACCTCAAGATTCAAAATCATTAAAAAAAAAAATGGAAGAGTCCAAACCAATGGAGAAGGATTTCATAAATGCATATGGTGCTTTGCAAAGCACTTTTGTATGCATTATCTTTATTTGAAACAGAAAAAAACCCTATGATCATCAGTGTAGAATAGTGGGTAGAGGGTATCATTGAGTCAAGAAAACTTGTATTGAAGTCCTACATCTGACGCAAACTGGTATTCTGACTGTGAACAAGTCACTTAACCTGTCAGTGCTTGAGGCAACTCTTTAAAACCATTAAGTTGCAGAATAGGTGTCCATTTGCATTGGTTAAAGGAGTTTTTTCAAATGGCACTTTCTATGCTAATGAAAACAGAGGTCTTTAAAAACAACTTTTGATCTAGGCGTGGAAAATATTACTTTGTTCATCTGTGTCTTAAGAAAAAATTCCCATTCTGGGAATTATTCATTTTAATGCCCTCACAGATCTTGCTCCTTTTCTATAAGTTCAACTAACAAACTATTCCCAACCCAGAGAGATGAAGAACTTTACAAATGGTCACATAGCTAGGAAGTGGCACAGACCAAGTCTGACCTAAGGTCTTCTGACTTGGAGTTCAGTATATTTTCTTGTAAAGAGAACAGCCTATTGGAAGACATGTTCGCAGATATTCACTTGACTGTTTATTAATGCCGCTGCCTACAGCGAAACTGATTAAGAAATATAGAAAGACACATAGTCCCAAAAGAAACCCTTATCCTCAGAGAATGATCATTCCCAATCATATCGTGTTCCAAATCCCAAAGAGGGTTACCGAAATCAGAGAGTGGCACTCATCTCATCCCTAAATGTCAACCCCATGGCTTTATATGGGGGGAAAATCCCACTTAAATAAATTATACTTTGCTTAAATCAAAGAGAATAAGACGATATCAATAAAACTGTGGTATGCCACTCTGTGAGTCTGTCAATAAGTCTCAGAGAGTTCATAATGACCATTTGATTAAGTCCTGTTCTTCCAATGTAACAGAAATAATTAGAAGTCTTAGGACATATGGACCATTCAATCACCTTTTTTTTTTTAAACATTTGATTAATATTTTTCCAGCCCAATTCATTGTACAGGGCTATGCAATCCATCATCTCAGTAACATGACAATCTGTACCTTACATCAGAATAGGTTATGAGTACATGGTCCAGTTATTTGTTTTACATTAATATAGCCAGAGACACCACAGTAAGGTCATTGAAGAACTCAACCCCAGTGAATGAAACACTATGTTCTGCAGCTAAGAGAAATTAGTTCCAAATAACCTGTCTAATTTATTAGAAAGGACTTTCCCCATTAAAAATATTTTGGGAAACTATAATTTAGACTTATAGGCCTATCTAACATAAAGACTGTTGTGTTGTCTAATATAAAGGCTGTTGCCAAAAGAATAATTACTTTAATATTTCAAAATTTATGATATTCCACTGGTTTGTGAGCTCTCTTTTTGTTTTATTTTCTTTTTCTTCTTAATAAAAATCAAATAAAATCAGTATTTCCATATCTGTTGTAAGAACAGAGAGGATCATAGGTGAAACTTACTTTTGCTTTTAAGTATAAGAATAAGCTCAGCCTACAACTTCCAAAGCTGTCTTGCTTGTCTATGATTCCTCCTGGCCTTCTCATTTCTATTCTCTTCTCATTTTTCCTTTCAGAACTCCGCCACTTATCCCCTCCTTCCATTTCTCCCTCCCAATTAAAAAAAGAAAAGAAAACCCAATCTCTTATGGCAAGTATGTTCAATCAATCAAAACAAATTCTCATAATGGTTATATCCAAAAAAATTTATGTTTCATTTTGCGTCTTGAGTCCATTGTCCTTATGTCTCCTGGTATAGCATGCTATGGGTAGCATGCTTTACTATTAGTCTTTTAGAATTGTGATCAGTCATAGAATTGCTTAGAGTTCTTGAGTCTTTCAAAGTTGGTTTTCTTTATAATGCTGTTATATACATTCCTCTCCTGATTTCCCCATTTCTCTCTGTATCAGTTCATACAAATATTCCCAGGATTCTCCAAAACTGTCCCTTTCATCATTTCTCATACTACAGTACTATTCCATTACATCCAGAGATGATAATGTGTTTACCCATTCCCTAATTGATATGCATTTATTAGTTTCCAGTTATTTTTTTCAATTCAAAAAGAGCTTTTTAAAATATTTTTATACAGATGGGTCCCTTTTCACTTTCTTCACTCTATGGTATAGGCTTAGTAGTGGTTTGGCTGCATTAGACAGCATGCACAATTGATTGACTTTGGGGGTATAGTTACAAATTGCTTTCTAAAACAATGTGACCAATTCATTGCTCCAACAATAGTGCACTGTGTTTCCACATCCCTAACCAACATTTTCCCTTTTTGTCATCTTTGTCACTATGATGGATATGAGAAGTGAAAACTTCATGGTTATTTAACTTGTATTTCTCTAACTTTTTAATGCTTTTGAGTATTTTTACACATTTATTGGTACCTTGAATTTCTTCCTTTTAAAACTGCCTGTCCATATCCTTTGATCCTTTATCTATTAGGGAATGACTCTTGATCTTATACATTTGAATCAGTACCCTATGTAGAGTGTCCCAAAAGTCTTAGTGAAGTTATAAATTTTAATACCTTAAAACTGCACTAGGAATTTTGGAATACTTTATATCTCTTGAAATGAGACCTTTATTCAAGAAACCTGCTTCAAGGATGGTTTTTCCCATTATTTATTTCCCTTACACTTTTAACAGCATTGCTTTCATTTGTACAAAAACTTTTTTTTGCTTTAAATAGAATTTTATTTTTTCCACAATTACATATCAAGAAAAAATTTAGCATTCATTTTTATAAGATTTTGAGCTCCAAATTTTTCTCCCTCTCCTCCCCTCTTCTGAAAATGGTAGGCTGTTTGATATAGTTTATATATAATGCTATCATGTAAAACATTTCTATATTCATCACAGTTGTAGAAGAAAAGAAAAAAAACACAAGAAAGAATAAAGTAAGTGAAAAAATATGCTTCACTCTGAATTCAGAGTCCATCAGTTCTTTGTCTGGATATGGGCAACATTTTCCTTTTTGAGTCCTTTGTAATTGTCTTTGAACAATGTGTTGCTGAGAAAAGATGAGTCATTCATAATTGATCATCCCACAATGTTGCTGATACCATGTACAGCGTTTTCCTGGTTCTGCTCATTTCACTTTGTATCAGTTTGTACAAGTCTCTTTCCAGGTTTTTCTGAAATGTTCCTGTTCATCATTTTTATTGCACAATAGTATTCCATTATATTCATATACCATAGCTTGTTCAACCATTCCCCAAATGATAGGCATCCCCTCAGTTTCCAATATTTTGCCAACAGGAATAGGGCTGCTATAAATATTTTTGTACATAAAGGTCCATACCTAGTAGTTGTATTGCAAGATCAAAGGTATGCACAGTTTTATAGTCCTTTAAGCTTAGTTCCAAATTGCTCTGCAGAATAGTTGGATCAGTTCTCAACTCCACCAACAGTGCATTCGTGTCCCAATTTTCTCATATCCTCTCCAACATTTATCATTTTCCTTTTTAGTCCTGTTAGCCAATCCAATTTGTGTGAGGGGTATTTCAGAGTTGTTTTAATTTGTATTTCTCTAATCAAAAGTAATTTAGAGTACTTCTTCATGTGCTTGTGCATAGCTTTGATTTCCTCATCTGAAAAATGTCTGTTCATTTCCTTTGACCATTTATCCCTTAGGAAATGGCTTGTATTCTCATACATTTGACTCAGTTCTTTATATATTTGAAAAATGAGGCCTTTATCAGAGATACTTGCTATAAAGATTGTTTACCAGCTTTCTGCTTTCCTTCTAATCTTGGTTGCATTGGTTTTGCTTGTACAAAAGTTTTTCAATTTAATAGGATCAAAATTGTCTATTCTACTTTTTGTAATGCTCCCTATCTCTTGCTTGGTTGGGAATTCTTCCACTCTGCATAGATCTGACAAGTAGACTATTCCTTGCTGTTCTAATTTAATTGCTTCATTGTCTATGGTACCTTTTAGCAAGATGTAGTTTCCTTCCTTCCCTCTTTTACTTAAGTCTATTTTTGTTTTTGCTTTGTCTAAAATCAGGATTGCTACCCCTGCTTTTTTTTACTTCAGCTGAAGCATAACAGATTTGCTCCTGCCTCTTACCTTTACTATGTGTATGTCTCTCTGCTTCAATTGTTTTGTGTGTAAGCAACATATTATAGGATTCTGGTTTTTGATCTACTCTACTACCCATTTCCATTTTATGGGAGAGTTCATCCCATTCACATTCACAGTTATGATTACTACCTGTGTATTTCTTTCCAACCCATTCTTACTGCTGTTCCTCTCCATTCTGTCCTCTGTCTCCTTTCACCCGTTTCTATATCACTTGTGTTTTGCTTATGTCTACTACCTCCCCTGATCTGCTGTCCCTTCTATCAGTCCCCACCTTTCCCCCTTTACTTAATTTCCTCCCCTCCTGTCAGGTAAGATAGATTTCTATATTCAACTGATTGCTATATTATTCTTTCTTTAACCCAATACTGATGAAAGTAAGGTTCAAGTAATGCCTATCTCCCCATCTCCCATCTTCCCTTCTACTATAATACGTCTTTCTAACCTCTTCATGTGAGATAATTTAGCCCATTCTACCTTTCCCTTCTTTCTACATCCATTGTATTTCTCTTTCTCATCTTTCAATTTTTTGCCATTCCCTCAACTTCACCTTAAACACGTACCCTCTGTCTATGTCTATTTCTTCTAGTTGTACTATTAGTGATACAATTTTTAAGAGTTACCAGTATCATCTTCCCATGGAGGGGTATAAACAGTTTAGCTCTATTGAATCCCCTATGTTTTCTTTTCTTTTCTTTTTTTTTAACCTATTCAAGATTCTCTTGTGTCTTGATATTAGAGGTCAATTTTTTGGGTTAGTTCTGGTCTTCTCCTTATGAAATCTTGAAATCCTTCTATTTTATTGAATGGCCATTTTTTCCCTTGATGTATTATGCTTAATTTTACCAAGTAAATGATTTTGGGTCTAGTCCTAGCTCCTTTATCCTTTTGAATACCATGTTTGATGACCTCTGATCCTTTAAAGTTTCAGCTGCCAAGTCCTGTGTGATCATGATTGTGACTCCCCAATATTTGAATTGTTTCTTTCTTGCCACTTGCAATATTTTTTTCCTTGACCTGATAGTTCTGAAATGTTGCTATTATGTTCCTTGGGTTTTTATTTTGGGATCTCTTTCTTGAGGTAATCAGTAGATTATTTCCATGAGTACTTTGCCCTCTGGTTTCAGGATGTCAGGGCAGTTTTCCTTGATAATATCTTAAAAGATGTTGTCTAGGTCTTCCTTGGCTTTCAGGTGGTCCAGTGATTCTGATATTGTCTCCCCTGGATCTAGTATTATACTCAGTTTTTCTGGGTATGTGATTCTTTGTTGCAATCCTGTCTCCTTTGTCCTCTGGAATATTATATTCCAAGCTCTGCATTCCCTTAATGTAGAAGCTGCTAAATCTTGTGTTATCCTAATTTTGTTTCCACAATACTTGAATTGTTTCTTTCTGGCTGCTTGCAATATTTTCTCCTTGACCTGGGAATTCTGGAACTTGACTATAATATTCCTAGGAGTTTTGCTTTGGGGATCTCTTTCAGGGGGTTATCAGTGGATTCTTTCCATTTCTATTTTACCCTCTGGTTCTAGAATATCAGGGCAGTTTTCCTTGATAATTTTTAAATTATGTCTCCTGGATCTATTTTCCATGTCAGTTGTTTTTCAATGAAATATTTCACATTGTCTTCTATTTTTTCATTCTTTTGGTTTTGTCTTACAATTTCTTGATTTCTCATGAAGTCGTTAGCTTCCACTTGCTCCATTCTAATTTTTATGGAAGTATTCTTTCCAGTGAGCTTTTGGACTTCCTTTTCCATTTGACCAATTCTGTTTTTCAAGTCATTCTTCTCCTCATTGGCTTTTTGGACCTTGTTTGCCATTTGGGTTAGTCTATCTTTTTTTTTGTTGTTGTTGTTTTTTGGTGATGCAATTGGGGTTAAGTGACTTGCCCAGGGTCACACAACTAGTAAGTGTCAAGCATCTGAGGTCATATTTGAACTTAGGTCCTCTTGACTCCAAGACTAGAGTTCTATCCATTGCACCACCTAGCTGACCCATTGTTTAGTCTATTTTTTAAGGTGTTATTTTCTTCAATATTTTTTGAGTCTCCTTTAGCAAGCTGCTGACTTGTTTTTCATGATTTTCTTGCATCACTCTAATTTCTCTTCCCAGTTTTTCCTCTACTTCTCTTACTTGCTTCTCAAAATCCTTTTGAGCTCTTCTATGGCCTGGGACTGATTCATATTTTTCTTGGAGGGTTTGGATGTAGGAGCTTTGACTTTGTTGTCTTCTTCTGGTTGTATGTTTTGATCTTCTTTGTCATCAAAGTAAGATTCTATGGTTTGACTTTTTTGTGCTATTTGCTCATGATCCCAGCCAATTACTTGAGTTTTAAACTCTTTGTTAAGGTAGGGGTCTGCTTCCAATGTGGAGAAAGCACTGTTCCAAGCTTTAGAAGTTTAGTGCAGCTTTTTTCAGAGATACTTCTAGGGACCTGTAAATTTTGCATTCTTCCAAGTTGATATGATCAAGGGTGAGGTGTTTACTCCTTTCCTGGCCTGTGCTCTGGTCTATGAATAACCACAAGCACTCTTTTCTGCCTTGGAACTGTGACGAGGATTCCCTCTCTACCACCACTACAAGCTCCATCACACCAGCACTCCTCCTTGCCCCAGGACTGCCACCCAGAACTGTGACCCAGATCCAAGCACAGGCAAAGCAAGAGAATCCTGCCTCAGCACTAGCAGAGATCTCTGCAATCCTCCTCTGATCAGCCAATTGATTCTCCTTCAGTCTGTGGGCTGAGAGCTCCAGAAACAGCCACCACCCCAGGACTGTGCTAGGACTGGAGCCTGACTGAACTCCTCTATCACTGTGGTCAGACCTTTCCTACTGACCTTCTAAGTTGACTTTGGTGTTTGTGGGTTGAGAAGTCTAGAAACTGCCATAGCTCCCTTGATTCAATCCCCTGAGGACTGCTCCAGGTTTGCTGAGGCCCTGTCTTTGCCTGTGTGGTGCACACTGAACTGTACTCCTCTCCCTACCTGGCACAATAGACTTTTCCAATCAACCATTCAGGTTGTCTTGGGTTGGAAAGTTGTTTCACTCTGTCTTTTTGTGGTTTCTGCTGCTCTAAAATTTGTTTAGAGCCATTTTTACAGGTATTTGGAGGGATTTGAGGGAGAGCTCAAGCAAGTCACTGCTTTTACTCCACCATGTTGGCTCTGCCCCCCTTTTCAGTTTTAAAAGCCCCTTTCTCCCACCATCGCTGTGAGATTGAGATAAGTAGTGTAAATGTTATGATTATCATGGTACAGATGAATTTGATTTTCAGTGAGGTTAGACTTCCCTGCTATCATACATCTAGTAAATGTTAGAATCAGAATGCTTTGCCTGGCATTTAAGAGGCAACATGGTATAGTGAATGGGGTGCTCAATTTGGAATTGGGAAGGCCTGAGTTCAAATATTACACCTCACAAGTCACTTAAATTTTCTGAGCCTCAATTTCCTCATTCACCAAATTGGGCTAGTAACATTTATAGCTATTTTGCAGGTTTGTTGTGAGGGTCAAATGAGATAATATGTGTCAAGTGCTTTTTAAATCTTAAATTACTATCAGCAATATTATTCAGTGCCCTCTATTACTTATTATCATACTACATTTCCAGCCTTACATCATATCATATCAGTCAAACCACTAAATTCTCCAGCCAAACTGGAAAATTTTATATTTTGTGAACATTCTCTGTGTTTGCTCACACTGATCCCTATGTATAGACTACATGCCCATTACTCTCTCTTTATTAGTTTTCTCAGCAGCAATAAACCAGACAAACCAAGTAGTGAACAGTTTCACTGTCAAGAAAACCAGAAAGAAGGAGAGGCAGAAGTAATAATTAGGGCAGTGGAAGAAGAGAAGGAAGAGGAAGAGGAAGAGGAACAATGCAGCTGCAGCTATAGCAAGGGAGCCCTAAAGCTCTTAATCTTCATCTCCTACCATAAGGTCAGAATGCTGCCCCACTTGCTGATGTTGGTACTGATTTCTTAGACTGATGAGGTACAAGATGGGACAAATGAAAGGACTGCATTGAGTAAATATTTAGTTGGGAAAGATGGTACCTTTGCAGTATAGCAAAGAACTGTGTCATGAAAACCGGGTCCTTGTGAAATTCAATCATCCTTAGCTTTTACACATGCTTCCCTTTCCAAATATTGTCATCATGCTTCAGGTGTATTCATTTTCTTCCATTGTAGCTCCCATCTCTCATTGTTGAGTTTCCCCCAGAACTTTCATTTTGATGAAAAGCTCAGACCAATAAATCCTTCATTCATTTTGCTATCATGTCACTATCCTTCCCACTTTCAGCCCCCTTTAAAATATTTTCTCCTACCCACCCCCATTAGAATGTAATCTCCTTAAGGGTAGGAATTGTCTTTTTTTCTTTGCTTATGTTTGTACCACTAGCAGTTAGCACAGTGCCTGATGCATAGATGATTTATAGATGATTGTTGACCTGACTTGACTTGTTGAAGGCATAAGAATCTGGACTAGGATGATGTTAGCATCAGAGAAAAGAAGGGGGAGTATGTGAAAGAAGTTACATAAATTGAAATGACAGAACTTAGATATGGACTAGTATTTTGTATCTCTCTAGCACCTTAAATATGTGTTATTAAATATTAGAAGTAATTATGCCTATGTCTCCATCCCTTGATATACTGTTAATTCCATTAAGATAGGGATTATAAATCATCTGCACTTTATATCCCTTGCAACCCATAGCATGGTTAACTTTAGGTGCTTAATTTATTGGACTAATGAATGAAAGATTGAAATAAAGTGCTTTTTTGCTTCTAGTCCTTGGTTCTTCCCATTTGACCATGCTGCTACTCTTGAGAGCATGTTTTAAATTTAATTTGTTTTAACACCGAAGGTCAGAGATTACATTAGGAATTGTATATTTCACTTACCAGAGCTTGTAAAAAATAACTATCTTGACATTCATTTGATTCAGTATCATGGATCAGATTCAACTTTTCTCTGAATGGGCAGGTTAAAATTTCTGAATGACTTGCACAGCATAGCCTTCATTTATCATTCTACTAGTATATGCATTTTCCCAGCTAAACTAAGCAGTTTGGCCCAGATTACTGTTGAATAATGGTGTGTCAAATTTTCTTGTTAAAAATGAAACCATTTTTCATCTCTTAGAGCATGGCAGGTCATTGCATTCTTACTTCGAGGCTACTTCTAAGGATAGTTTTAAATAGTTTGGTCTTCACAGCATTTTCTGAGCTTTTACATTTCAAACTTTTTCCCTTTTATAATGATTTTCACCTAGAAAAGATTTTCTAGCTTTATTTATAAGCTCATTTTGACAACAGAAATGAAAGAATAGGAAAAGAGCTTTGTAAATGTGACTAGGCTAAGGTAGAGTAAGGGTCTCATTGTAGAGTACCTCATTATACCAGAGATTTGGTTAGCTTCTGTCTCAAAGTAATAATAGTAGTAGTAGTAGTAGTAGTAGCAGCAATAGAAGCATTAGTTTGAGCCTATAATTTCATCAGTATAGGGCACTCCCAGTGGAGAATTTCTTCTACTAATGCAGATCAATACCCACTCTGAAAATTATAAATGTAGAGAATTATCTGGAACACTGAGGAGAAAAAGGATTTGCCCAGAATTTCATAGCCAGTAGGTTCCAGAGATAGGGCTTGAGTCCACCTTTATATTCTTCTTATAAAACCTACCACCTAGTATTATCACTACATATGTCTAACCAAATACCAATCCTGGATTACCACCACCTCTCCTTCAACTCACATGCTATTTTTTAAATTTATTAATTTTAGTTTTCAACATTCACTTCCACAAGATTTTGAGTTCCAAATTTTCTCCCCATCTCTTCCCTCCCCCCCACCCCAAGACAGCTTGCATTCTGAATACCCCTTCCCCAAATCTACCCTCCCTTCTATCAACCCCCCTTCTCTTATCCCCTTCCCCTTCTATTTTCCTTTAGGGCAGGATATATTTCTGTACCTCATTGCTTGTATCTTATTTCCCAGTTGCATGTAAAAATAATTTTTAACATTCATTTTTTAAAACTTTGAGTTACAAATTCTTTCCCTTCCTCCCTCCCCATCCACCCTCATTGAAAAAGCAAGCAATTATATATAGGTTGAACATTTGTAGTCATACAAAACATTTCCATAATAGTCATGTTGCAATAGGCTAACTATATTTCCCTCCATCCTAACCTGACCTCATTTATTCTATTCTCTCCTTTGACCCTGTCCCTCCTCAAAAGTGTTTGCTTGTAATTACCCCTTCCCCCAATCTGCCCTCCCTTCTATCATCCCCCTCTCTCTTATCCCCTTTCCACCTATTTTTCTGTAGGGTAAAATAGATTTCCAAACCCAACTGAGTGTGCATGTTATTCCCTCCTTAAGCCAAATCTGATGAAAGTAAATTTCCCTCATTCCCTCTCACCTTCCCCCTCTTCTCTTCCACTGTAAAAGCTTTCCCTTGCCTCTTTTATATGAGATAATTTACCACATTCTACCTCTCCCTTTCTCTTTCTTCCAGTACAATCCTCTCTCTCAGCCATTAATTTTATTTTTTAGATAGCATCCCTTCACATTCAACTCACTCTGTGCCTTCTGTCTCTATATATATACGCATGTATATGTATATGTATATGTGTATGTATATCTGTGTATATATACACATATATGTATATATGTATCTATATCTATCTATCTATCTATCTATCTATCTATCTATCTACCTATCTATCTATCTATATATATATATATTTCCTCCAACAACCCTAATTCTGAGAGAGTCTCATGAGTTATGAGTGTCATTTTTCCATGTAGGAATGTAAACAGTTCAACTTTAGTAAGTTCCTTATGATTTCTCTTTCCTATACACCTTTTCATACTTCTCTTGAGTCTTATATTTGAAAGTCAAATGTTCTATTCAGCTCTGGTCTTTTCATCAAG
Source organism: Vombatus ursinus (assembly GCF_900497805.2). NCBI lineage: Eukaryota > Metazoa > Chordata > Mammalia > Diprotodontia > Vombatidae > Vombatus > Vombatus ursinus. Next base: position 1,477,058 of record NW_020954953.1, read on the forward strand.
AATGCTTGAAAGTCTTCTATTTCATTGAATATTCATTTTTCCCTTGAAGGATTATACTCAGTTTTCCTGGGTAGGTGATTCTTGGTTATAAACCTAGCTCCTTTGATCTTTGGAATATTATATTCCAAGCCCTCTGATCCCTTAATGTAAAAGCTGCTAAACTTGTGTTCTCCTGATTGTGTTTCCATAATACTTGAATTGTTTCTTTTTCGCTGCTTGCAATATTTTCTCCTTGACCTGGGAACTCTGGAATTTGGCTATAATATTCCTAGGAATTTTTCTTAGGGGATTTCTTTCAAAAGGTGATTGGTGGATTCTTTCCATTTCTATTTTACCTTCTGGTTCTAGAATATCAGGGCAGTTTTCCTTGATAATTTCTTAAAGATGATGTCTGGGCTCTTTTTTTGATCTTGACTTTCAGGTAGTCCCATAATTCTTTAATTGCCTCTCCTGGATCGATTTTCCAATGAGATATTTCACATTGTTTTCCATTTTTTTCATTCTTTTGGTTTTGTTTTATAATTTCTTGATTTCTCATAGAGTCATTACCTTCCACTTGCTCCATTCTAATATTTAAGGAATTTTTTTTTCAGTGAGCTTTTGGGCCTCCTTTTCCATTTGGCCAGTTCTTCTTTTTAAGGCATTCTTCTGCTCATTTGGCTTTTTGGACCTCTTTTGCCATTTAGGTTAGTCTATTTTTAAGGTGTTATTTTCTTCAGTATTTTTGGGTCTGCTTTATTATTTTTATTTTTTTTTTAGGCAATTGGGGTTAAGTGACTTGCCCAGGGTCACACAGCTAGTAAGTGTCAAGTGTTTGGTATGAGGCCAGATTTGAACTCAGGTCCTCCTGACTTCAGGGCCAGTGCTCTATCCACTGCACCACCTAGCTACCCCTTGGGTCTCCTTTAGCAAGCTGTTGATTTGTTTTTCATTATTTTCTTGCATCAGTCTCATTTCTCTTCCCAATTTTTCCTCTACTTTTCTTACTTGCTTTTCAAAATCCTTTTTGAACTCTTCCATGGCCTGAGACTTATTCATATTTTTCTTGAAGGCTTTGGATGTAAGAGCTTTGACTTTGTTGTCTTCTTCTGGTTGTATGTTTTGATTTTCTTTGTCCCCAAAATAAGATTCTATAGTCTGAGTATTTTTCACTGTTTGCTCATGTTCCCAGTTAATTACTAGACTTTTAACTCTTTGTTGAGATAGGGCTCTGCTTCCAGTGTGGAGGGCATACTATTCCAAGCTTCAGGGGTTTTGTGCGGCTGTTTTCAGAGATACTTCTAGGGACTTATAAATTTTCAGTTGTTCCAAGGTGGTATGATCAAAGAAGAGGTGTTTGTTCCTTTCCTGTCCTGTGCTCTCATCTATAAGTGACCACAAGGACTCTTTTCTGTCTTGAAACTGTGAGGAGGTTTCTCTCTCCAATGCAGCCACAAGTTCTGCCATGCCAGCACTCCTCCTCACACCAGGACTGCCACCCAGGACTGTGAACCAGCTTCAAGCACAGGCAAAGCAAAAGAATCCTGTCTCAATACCAACAAAGAGATCTCTGTAATTCCCCTCTGATCTTCCCCTCAATCCCCCACCATCTGTAGGGCTGAGAGCTCCAAAACCTGCCACTGCCATCACCACACAGGGGCCATGCCAGGGTTGGGGCCAGACCTCACTCCTTTCTCACCCAAGTCTGACAGACCTTTCCTACTGACCCTCTAAGTTGTCTTTGGTGTTTGTGGGTTGAGAAGTCCAGAAACCACCACAGCTGCCCATGATTCAATCTCTTGAATGCTGCTCTGGGTTTGCTGCAGCCCCATCTTTGCCAGCAGGACCCATGCTGAATTGTACTCTAATCCCAGCCTGGCACAACAGATCTTTTCCATCAACCATCCAGGTTTTCTTGGGCTGGAAATTTGTTTCACTCTGTCTTTTTGTGCTTTAGAATTTGTTTAGAGTCATTTTTACAGGTATTTGGAGAGGTTTGGGGGAGGAGCTCAAGCAAGGTACTGCTTTTACTCTGTCATCTTCACTCTGCCACTCACAGGCTATTGAAGAGAGCTAGAAAAACCTTTAGATGCATGCTGCCTAAATGCACTACAAATTTGTTGTCTCATATCACTCAGCACTCACTACAACAGGGCAGTTTTTTTATCTTCCCTTATTGAGTGTCCATACCACTCTCTACAGTAACTTTTCCTAACTTTCTCTCTCTTTTTTTAATCAAGCTTTGATTAAGCTTTCTCATCCTACTTTCTAAGCCAGGGGTGGGGAACCTGTGGCCTCTAGACCACATGTGGCTCTCTAGGTCCTCAAGTGCAGCCCTTTGATTGAATCCAAATTTCACAGAACAAACCCCCTTAATAAAAGGATTTGTTCTGTAAAACTTGGACTCAGTCAAAAGCCTGCACCCAAGGATCCAGAAGGCCACATGTGGCCGCAAGGTTGCAGGTTCCCCACCCCTGTTCTAAGCCAAAGACCTCATTTCAAACTTTGCCAGAAAAAAAATCAAGTTTATTTACCAAGAATTTTTTTTCTTCTCTTCACCTGACAACCTCTCCTTATCTCAAAACTGACATCATCTTCTACCATTTTCTTCTTTACTCTATTTTCCACCAAAAAGTGACTGTACTCTTCATGAAGGCCATCATGTCTTTTTATACCTTTTTCCCGTCTCCTGTATGGTTGAACATTATTTTTGTTATCATTTCAACTTAGTCCTCCAATATTCTATTTTTTTCTTTTTTTATTGGTTCTCAGTGATATCTCTTATACAATTTCCTGTGTCATTTGAAATAGATTTAACCTATTTGTGCCTATCATACATATCAAAGTGAAACTTTAGGTGCTACAATTTTGATTCAGTGGATGTGGAGGTATTCCAAGATTTGTGACCAGGGCACCACTGGGAGAATATCTATGTGAAAAAGATATGTCTTTGCACTAGGAAATGACTTCAAGTTTTTCCAAACTACTGAATAACTTTCCAAATGTAATCTGGAATTCTTAGTTTTTATTATTCAATCATAGTTATAATTCATCATTCATCTGAAGCATCTGCCATATAAATGTGGAAATGGTATTGTCTAGACCGGAAGTGTCAAATACATAGCCTCCTGACCAAATATGAGCTTCAAAGAGCAACCCATACTAGAATAAAGTATAATTGGGGAATGTTTAACAAAATAAATAAAAATACAATAAACATGGAGAACATTATCATGCAGCTTTCTAAATCAACATGTACCTACAAGAATCTTTAAGTATAGTTTGATATCCCCCATTTCTATTTAAGCAAGACAGTACAGGTCTAGATTATATAGTTTTCATTTATTTAGGTTGTTTTCTTTTCTGAATAGATTCTTTGGCTGATCTCTTTTGATTATTCTCAGACACGAAATTGTCTGAGATATGATGCATTCACCATATTTTCAAACAAGAGAACATACAGAATCTCATCACATATCAGGAATTCCTCATTATTGTTTGTTACTGAAGCAAGATATTTACCCATGGAAGTGGAAAACACACTTCTCCCTGGTTTATGCCTTTATTGTCATTGATAATTAGAGGGCCAGGAACTGAATTCTCCCTGTGGTTGCATTTGTTAAGGGGTCTTATCTGATACTTGTCTGATATATATGTGTGTGTGTGTGTGTGTGTGTGTGTGTGTGTGTATCTGTGTGTGTATGCATATACACATACACACATATGTATACACATATATGTATGTGTGTATACACATACATACATATACACATACACACATATGTGCACACACACATGCACATATATATATATATGTATACCTAAAATTATGGTTGTATTTTGCTTTCCCAAGTCAGCAAATAAACACAGCAGGATCTTATATTCACAGTTATCTTTTAGTCAATTGTGTGACAATAAAGATATGGTCTGCAGCAGACAATGATCTGCAAAAGCCTCAATGTTCTCTTATTTTCACTGGGGCTAACCTTGACACTTGGAGAGATCATTTTTATGAAGACTTTGTAAAGATGAGAAAGTAGGCACATAAGTCAGACATTATTGATGGTCTCTCAGTTGTCTTTTGGAGGGCAAATATCATTTACATATTTTTCTATTCTTTCCTGGGTCATCTAGGTGGCACAGTGAATAGAGTGTTGGGTCTGGGGTCAGAAAGACCCGAGTTCAAATCTGACATCAGATACTTACTACATATACGACCCTTGGCAAGTCACTTAACCCTTTTTGCTTCAGTTTCCACATTGGTAACATGAGCTGGAGAAGGAAATGGCAAATCACTTCAGTATCTTTTGCCAAGAAAATTCCAAATGGGGACACAAAGAGTCATTCACAACTGAAGAACAACCATAATTCTTCCCTGAGATAGCTTATAAGTGATGATGCAACACTTTCAAGATTTTCTTCACTTTTGAATACATTTTTCATTGTGTAGTTACTTTGTGAGGGAGCTACTGGTCTTCTCTACTTTGTCTTCTAAAAGCGACATTTCTACTTCTACATCAAGAATAATAGCATTAGGGTCCAAATACGAAGATTACCTTGACTGATGATAGTTTCATTTTTGTTTGTTCTTCTGTCAGTTCAGATTTCAACGCCCTTGGGATGGTCTGTTTATTTTGAATCTCTCACCCAAATTTTCTTAGATTTATTTTTGTGTCCATTGCTTTTTGCCATTTTATGATATGTACCATCCTTCCTTGTAGTGTTTTCAAAAGGAGTTTATATTCTAAATAGTACTTGTCTTTTAGTTCAGAGACTTACTCCTTCCTGCATATATTCTCCCACCTCCGCAATTATCAATGTTCTCTCTACATTAAAAGTACTTTATATATACTTTGCATTTATTTATCTGTGTTCATGACATAATCTTCCAGTATGTAAACTCTTTCAGGCCAGCAATTATTTCATTTCTTCTTCTTGTATGTCCATTATACAGCACAGAATATTACATAAAGTAGGTTATTAATAAATGACTATTAAATTTTATTGAAGTGCTATTGGCTGCCATTTCTTTAACTTGGCAAATATTGGCCGACTAAGTTCATTACAGTACTCTTTTGGTTTCTTTGTTATGGCATGAGTATTACATTATTAAATTTTACAGGAAATAAAATGGGTTTTTCCTCCTTTTTCAGCATCAAATAGTCAGCTAGCATTATGCTAATTGCTGGAAATAGAAATAAAAATAAAAAAGCAAGATAATTCCTGTTGTCAAGGAGCTTACATTCTAATGAAGGAAGACAGAACATGTAAAGAGGCTGAAAAGATAGAGGAGAAGGTGGCTTGAGGGATGATAGAGGAAGTCCTGACTGCATCCTGAAGAGAAATAAGACATGGCTAGCCTGGGTGCCCTCATTAAAAGGAGGCTTTTGGAAGGAGCCATCCAATCATAGGGAGAGGCTACAAGGGTGGAGGGTATTTACAAAGGTATGAATTTCCAGGGTGGTATGAGGCTTTAGGATGAAGAGCTTGGAAATGGTAGAAATCCCAAGTACAACCTAGAGAGGAATGAAGTTAGATTATAGCTTTCATGACTGTGGTGACTTCTTTTCATGGAATTTTAGAGTTCAGAGGTCCTTAGAGGTTATCAAGTCTAATGTGTTCATTTTACAGAGAAGGAAATGAGCACCCAAATAAAGTGAATTTTGCAAAATCACACTGGTTGACATGGGAATTTTCATGATTAGTATTTCTTCTAATTTGTTGTTGATTTTTAACTTTGTTTTAACTAATAGGTGGTCAGACTGCAGATGATTTTGATAAGGCACTTACATTATTGAATAGTTGCTTCATTTCTAGGAGATTATCAATTCCATTTTCCCCAAAATATTGTTTAAAGCTCACTTTGACCAGTACCCAAGAAATTCATGAAATATAGATTTATACTTTCTAAGTAAAATATGAGCCTTGGGCTTCTTGGTTCTTAAACAAGACACAGGTAAAATTTTCTGATGCAGGTAAAATTTGCTCTTTTGGGCTGACCTCTGCATTGATGAAACCAAGTATTGAAGCATCTGAGGTTTTGTTTTGGAGGATTTTATTGAATTTTTGGGAAAATATTTCTGCCTCTTCATATTCTGCAACCAATGTTGGCATATAAGCTACAATTAATTTCCTTGTGGCTTTTTTTTCAGCCCCTGACTACCGTAAGACCAAATGACTAAGTATGTTATAAAATTATGTTCCCTATTATCTTTGGATGCCCAATAAAACCAAATCTGCCAACTCCTCTGCCTGTAATTCTAAGGAGAACCTTAATAATCCCTTCCTTTAGGTGCACTTTCTTTTTTGGTTTTTGGTTTCATTTATACTGGGCCTATCAATATTGAAGGTTTCCCCCCCTTAGATACAATATTGATGTGTGGTCATTGCACAAATATCTCATATTTAGTTTCACTAAATGAACATTTATATACCATAACACAATTCACCTGTGTGATTCTACTTTCTGTCACCTTTTCCAATGGTCTTCCACTATCACTGCTGAGATAGGAGTAGCACCTTGTCCATGCAGTCATGGAAAGTTCATTCACAAATTAGTGCATAATGCTTCAAAGTGGTCAAAAGCTAAGTCTTGGTCCAAGTGATAGTTTACTGTTAGCCATCATCTTCTAGGTAGCTGTATCTCCCCACTCCTTTTCTTTTATTCCTCTTCATTCACCCCATAGACACAGAGTGACCTGAATACTTTGGGTGCATTTCAAGCCAATTTAACCATTTCAAGGAAATGTTTATACCACTTGCTATAAGGATTATAAAGGGAGTAACTACTCATACTGTCAGTCCACTTAACTCTAGGTATCTTCATAGGGACCTATATAATAAACACTGCATGGACACACACACACACACACACACACACACATACACAGGAGCCACCTAATCCTTTCTTATGATTGAAACCTCCCCTCTTTTTTTACATAGTGCTTTACCAATTGCCTATGAATATATGTCATAATCTTTAGCTATAGAACTCACTTGTATAAGGAGATTTGAGTTCTTCTCCACCCAAAATTTAATGTAGCTATGCAATGGTCCTTCTTTTCTTGGTTTTATCCCCTTTGACCTAGCTGGCATTCATTTAGATACATTTCCTCACCAAATATCTCTGAAATCAATATTCCCTAAACATGATATCCCTAGCCAATTAACAAAAATATCTATTGTAATATCTATTTCTTTTTTTATCCTTACCACTGAAAAGACATTTCTACCTTGGCCCTTGTATTTTGCTAACAGTGAATAGTGGGAAAACCAAGGTCTACAGGCAAGGGTGATTGCATTCAGTAACCTTTGGTGTCAGAAGATCTTAGTTCAGATTGCACATATATGACCTTAGACAAATAACTTAAATTTTCTAAGCCTCAGTTTTGTAAAACAAGGGGATGGACTAGATGGCTTCTAATATTCATTTAGTCCAGTAACCCATGACTTTCAGTTTCTGAGTCTATTATGTCCCTTTTGCACAAGCAGGCATGCATGCCATTAGCTATGCTACCCTCTCTACCATCCACAACATATGTACTCATCTGAATGAGTGGAAAGTGATGAATTTTCCAAAGTAACATGCCATATAAAGAGCAATAACATTTCACGCACACTTACATCTTAATGGTTGCTGTTACAGTATAGCTTGTCTTGTTACTTTGATGTCTCATCTGTTCAATGAGGAGATTATACTGACCTTTAAGATCCCTTCCTGCTTTAATTTTATCATCTTATGATATTAGCCTTATTTTTCTCATTAGTAAAATGGGGGTAATAGTACCTATCCCACCAGTTTGTTTGTAATACTGTCAATGAGTGAGAGGAGTGTCTACCCTAAGCATGTGAAGATTTCCCCCCAGCAAAATGGGGGGATGAGGACAATTTGTTCTGATAGCCATGAAAGTAGCTGAAGCATGCACTGTGGAGAGCTTAGAGCTTGGGTAGAAAGTCAAAATGCCAATGTCATCCACTTCATCCTGGGCCTTCACCAGTGTTCCTGACTTTTGCCTTTCTACTGGACTTTGATGACTCAAGTAGAGAGAGTAAGGCTGATGACTTTGTGAAGCTCTGCCTCACTTCAATCTAATTGAGGCACAAGTCATTGGTCCTCTTTCAAAATGAAGGATAAACAACAGCATTCCTATCAATTTGCGAGTTCTACATCAATTAATCTCAGTGGTACAGATGAGGTCATATTTACTTCCTTTTATTGGGTACTCTAGTTTCTCTTGCTTGCTGCATAAATTTTGGGTATTTTTCTGTAGATATTTAAGGATACAAATTCTACTACTGGCTTCTTGGATTTTGTCTCCTATGAACTTTTGGGAATCTCAGGGATATTATCCTTCATTAAGCATCACTACTACCTCTGGTACTGAATTTATATACTGTATGTGTTTTAAGTATCCATAAGGCACATAATATTTTATCCTTAACAACTTCTAGGGTCAACAAAAGCAGAGTTGTGAATCTCAGACCTGTCAATCTATCTGCATATGAAGGTCAGGGAAGGAAACAAGGTTAGGGAGAAATGTAATTTGGAACTTTTGGGCTGGGTTAGTATGAAAAGTATGTAAATATAATTTAGTTATGTGTGATGTACAAAATGCAATAACATCTTTACTTTATGATAAATTTCCTTTGTAATTTGGTGTAGTGTAAAAAAAGCCAACTTAAAATCCAGAAAGACCTAGGTTCAAGACCCGTTTCTGAATTATACTTAAACAGTGATACTAAACAAATAAGTTAACTCTCCACGTCCCAGATAATTTAAGACTCTAAATTCCAGAGGTGTCTGTTTGAATTATTTCAGAGAGTTCCCTGTATTAATGAAATCACATGTCCAGTTGTAATCCCTATCCTGTGTTTATAAAGGCTTTCTGAGGGCCATTTCCAGTTGTCCTGATTCATATGTTGCCACTGGACCCAGATGACTCCACAGCAGAAAGTGAGGCTGGTGACTTTGCACAGCCTCTTTCACTTAAATCCAATTCACTTGCAAATCATGCAATTAACTTCCTGATGCCATGGTCCTCTTCTAGAAGGAAGGACAAAACAACAAATGCCACATTATCTTTCCAGGTCATTATATGTGCTGTCCTTTAACAAAATCATAATAACAATTTTTTTTTGTTCACTATATCTACCAAGTTTTAGTGGAAATATGTGACTATTTCATTTATCCCAACTAAAACCAAAGAAACTATCTAAAGTTTTCAACTTCTCATTGATTATTTTTATAATCATATTCTAGATATCTTCAACACACACTGTTAGAATTATCCATTTCTAAGAGGCAGTTCTTGTTTCCTCCACATTAGACTCCTTCAGATTTGAGCAACATGATCTGAAGCAGTAATGTAATAAATGGATTCCTTCTGACTGAAAGAGCTAATGTGCAGTACTGAGTATGTACTGAGCACCAAACTATCACTCTTTGCAAATGATATGATGATATACTCAGAAAACCCTAGAGAGTCTTTTCTTAAAATGATAAGTAGTATCTATTTAAAACCAAGAGCAAGCATTATCTATATCAGGGATATACTTGAAGCCTTACCAATAAGATCAGGAGTGATTGAGGATGTCTATTATCACCACTATTATTCAAAATTGTACTAAAATTGCTAGCCATAGCAATAAGACAAGAAAAATAAATTGAAAAAAAATAAAAGTAGGCAATGTGGAAACAAAACTATTACTCTTTGCAGATGATATGCTAGTATACTTCAGAAACTCTAGAGAATCAACTAAAAAACTAGTTGAAATAATTAATAACTTCAGCAAAGTTGCAGGATATAAAATGAACCCACATAAATGAACCCAAGATATCTATATACCACCAAGAGAAATATCTGGAAGAGATAGAAAGTGAAATTCCATTTTAAAATAACTGCAGACAATATAAAATACTTAGGCAGATCTATCTGCCAAGACAAATCTGGGGATTATTAGAATGCAATTAAAAAACAACACACAAATAAAGACAGATCTAAACAACTGGAGAAATATCCATTGCTCATGGGTAGGCTGAACCAAGATAATAAAAATGGCAATTCTACCTGTTAATTCACTTATCCAATGCCATAGAAATCAATGTAACAGATGATTATTTTATAGTTAGAAAAATAGTAACAAACTTCATCTGAAAGAACAAAAGGTCAAGAATATCAAGGGAATCATTGAAAAATAAAAGGTTAAGGAAGGTGATCTAGCAGTTCCAGCTTTCAAATTATATTACAATTTGATAGTCATTGAAACAATCTGGTACTGCATACAAAATAGAATGGTGGATTAGTGGAATACGTTAGGTGCACAATACATAATAAATGAACATAGTCATCTAGTGTTTGATAAACACAAAGATACAAAATTTAGGGATAAGAATTCACCACTTGACAAAAATTTCTGGGAAAACAGGAAAGCAATTTGGTAGAAACTAGGCATAGACTCACACTGTATATCAGGTCAAAATGGATAAATGATTTAGACACAAAGGGTGATATCACAAGCAAATTAGGAGAGCAGAGAAAAATGTACCTGTCAGATCTATGGATAAAGGAAGAGTTTATGACCAAACAAGAGATAGAGAAGATTTCAGGAGGTTAAAAAAAAGATCATTTTGATTACATGAAATATGTGCTTTTGCACAAATAAAATTAATTCAGCCAAAATTAGAAGGAAAACAGGAAAAAGGAAAAATTTATAAGTTTCTTTAATAAACACCAAATATATGGGGAGCTAAACCAAATTTATAAAAATAAGAGCCATTCCACAGTTGATAAATGGTGAGAGGACATGAACAGGAGCTTTTTCAGAAGAAATCAAAGCTATCAATATTCTCATGGAAAAAATGCTCTAAATCACTACTGATTGGAGAAATGTAAATTAAAACAAATTGACATACCATGCCACACCTATCAGATTAGCTAACATGATGCAAAAGGAAAATGACAAATGGTTGAGGGAATATGGAAAAATCAGGACACTAATTCACTGCTGGTAAAGTTGTGAATTAGTCCAACCATCCAAACAAAAGACTGAAGGCAAACATAAAAAAGGCAAACATGAAAGAGAAATCATAAGAGATTCAACAAGTTTAAACTGTTTATATTCATATATGGGAAGATGATACTTTTAACTCTTAAGAATTTTATTATTATCAGGGCAATTAGAAGGAATCTATATAGACAGAGGCACAGGAGTGAGTAGACTATGATTGGATGACTTAAAAATAAAATCAAGAAGTGAGAAAGAGGAATTTACTGGGAGAAGGGGGGAGAAGAAAAATGAGTAAAATCATATCACATAAAAGAGATACAAAAGGAAGAACTTTAACAGCAGAGGGGAAGATGGGGAGGCAGCAGGTAACATTCAAATCTTACTCTCTTTGGAATTGGCTCAAAGAGGAAATAGCATACACATTTAGTTGATAGGAGGACAGAGCCCATTATATTTTGTATTGTGAGAAGTCTGTGAATCTAGCTAGAGGAATATGAAATTTGGTAGCTCAACTGACATACAAACTTAAGTCATGTTCTTTTCTTTTTTGGGGTATGGATATGGGGTGATTGGTAGAGCTTTGCAAAGCCCAGGCCTGAGGTGATATCCTATATCAAGGTATTAGTGTCAGAGGGAAGAAAAGCTGTTTCTCAGAGATAGTATGAAGATAGAATTGACATGACAGCAGCAGACTGAAGGGGGGGATGGGTGAAAGAGTGAGGAGTTGAGAATAACACCTAGGTTGTGAATCTGGGTCATTGAGAGGAAAGTGGTACCCCTGACAGCAATAGGAAAGTTAAGAAGAGTGGAAGGTTTCAGGGACACGTTGAGTTAAAATGTCCTAAAATTCAGAATTAGGACAACAAAACAAAGGATCTTTTCAGCTATATTGGAGAAATGAAGTGTATCAGAGAAGGAACAATATTTTAATTCTGCTTTTTGTGTTGGATAGGATCATAGTACCTGTTAGCTGACACAGACAGAGTTGCACAATTCTTAATTCATTTTTGTTTCCTCTGCTATACACTATGAATTCTGTACTGGAAATGATAGAACAAAAATCGCTAATATAAAGTTGTTACCCAAAATCAGTAAAAAAAAAAATAATAATAATAATAGGAGAGTAACTAGCTGCCTAGTTACTCTTAAGAGTAGCTTAAAGAATTCAAGACACTAGGACCAAATATACTAAACCTCAGGTTATAGAAGAATTACTGGGTGTGATTTCTGGGTACCATAGTTTAAAATGTCCTAGAATCCATGTCACATGAGGATCAATGGGAGGAACAGGGGCTATTTAGCCAAGAGAAGAAAAGATTCAGTAGAAATATGTTTAATATGATTGCACACACATAACCTATATCAGACTGCTTGCTGTCTTAGGGGAAGGAGGGTGAAAGACTCAAAATCTTACAAAAAATGAATGTTGAAAACTATCTATACATATAACTGGAAAAAAGAAAATATTATTTACCAAAAAAGAAAATAAGATTCAAGAGGGACATGATAGCTGTAGATGAACATATGAAGAGCTGTCATATTGAAGGAACTTAGCATATTCTCTTTTACTCCATTTTCCAGAGGACAATACCAAAAGCACTGGGTAGAAGTTGAAAAACAGGCAAATAACAACTACAACAAAATAAACAAACAAAAAGTAACTTCCTAGTAATTAGACGTATCTGAAAATGGAAAGGACTGTCTCAGGACAGTGAGCTCCAACTTATTAAAGGTATTCAAGTAGAGACTAAGTAATTACCTATTGGGTATGATGTAGAGGGATTTATATTTTGGTATAGATGGAATAGATGGCTGTTGGTGTCAATCAATAAGTCAACAAATGCTTATTAAACATTTACTATGTGCCAATTGCTCCCAACTAATTAATTTTTCTGCCTCTGTAACTTTGGTTACTCAACTGACAGGTTTTTATTAGTACTATTTCTCATGACAGATACGGCACAAAAGCAAAAACTAACAAAACAGGACAATTTGCTGTTTTATGATTTGCACATTAACTTAGTGTCATAATGTATAGAGTGTTATCCTTGGAATCAGAAATACCAGAGTTCAAGTTGTTTCACTGATGTGTGCTGGCTATGTGACTTTAGGCAAGTCATTTAAACTTCAGCTTCTTGGAAGCTTGCCCATTGAAAACACACATTAGCATAGGGAATGGTCACTTGAAACACCATACATAAAGATTGTCCTGGCTTGAAATAGTATTTGACATACATATATTTATATATAATTAAGGTAAATTTAAGTCTACACCCTGCACACTTCCACTGAAGTACATCCCTTTCAATTATTGACCCACTTCCAAATGGAGATGGCGCACTTAAATTCACCGTGGTATTTTACCGTGCCAAGTAACATTTCATACATATATACACACATATGTATGTATATGTATGTATGTATGTGTATACATGTGATATATACATACCTATACATACATTTATACACACATACACATACATATACATAATTTCTCATGAAATCATGAAAGTTAAAGTGAGAATGTAGGTAATACACTTTGGCTATTCTGATGGATTAATTTTTGTCTAAGGAAAAAATTCTTAGAATTTTTGTCATCCATTTTGCTACTTCAGAGAAGTTCCTGACTACACAGTTAGTATAAAATTTGGAAGAATTCTTCATGTTAAAGCTGGAAGGGACATTAGAAATAATCTATGCTAACCTCACCAGATAGGTGAAGTGAGCTTTTCAAGGTCATTCTGAGAGTGAGTTATTGATAGATCCTGGTTTAAAACCCATCTTAACGGTATCTGGCACTTAATAGTCACAAAATAAATCTTTGTTGACTTGACTTGTTCTTTCATTTGTATCATCTTTTCCCTTAAAGTAATCTATATCACTAGATGTTATTTAAAGAATAGAGCTAAAAATTCACTCCTTTTAAATCATGTTTTAAATTCTGGGATCATTAAATGTCTTTCATGTTCACCTACGTTTGTCAGAAAATAGAAAGGGCAACTTGATTAAAAAATAAAGAACAAAAAATTGTCCAACTTTGGATGTAGTTAAAAAAAAACATAGAACCTACATTCTGAGAACACAAGAAAGTACAAATTACTGAGTCTCTGATGGAAATTTTTACTGCTAGCTAAAATGGAAATTAATTCCTTGTATGAATACTGTTTGTTCACTTTGCTTCTTTTTATCTGCTAAGAGAGAACAAGATGAAAGAAAATGAAATTTGCTTGCTCTGCTGTGTCATCTACAAGATCCTAGGTAAATCCAAAGAGGGTGGGTGACACTTTACTTTGTGCAACACACTTTTACTGCCAAGCTCTCCTTGGATTTTGATGTAAGAATAGTGAGTGTATGGCTAGAAATGAATATTGTCAGAATAGTAGAATGAAAAGCTCATGACTTGTGAATTTTCAAATAACAGCAACTTGAAAATCTGGTCCTATTTATTGAATATGGTAGTTTGGATACCAGAATTGTAAGAATTATATGTCTATGTTTCTGTGAAACAACATCTTTTCATCTTAGATTTACAACACAATCTTACCAAAGATGACCATTAGTTCAGTTCTTCTTCTTTTACACACACACACACACACACACACACTCATACATACACACACACACACATGCATGCACACACACATGCATGCACACATGCACATGCACACAAACTTCTGTTCTCCTTTGTGTTCCCTAAATTTTTCATCTTCAAATTGAACCTATTGAGTTTCATGTCTCAATAAGATAAGGATTGTTATTTTGTGGTGGGGAGAAGGATGGGGCTCTGGGTAGATAATACATGAGTATTAAGGGATGGATATTACTAAGGATGTGGGGTGAGGCATTGTTTAAAAAATTGCTTAAAAATTAGAATTGCGCAAATGGAAGCAAATGACTCCATGAGGCATCAAGAAACAATAAAACAAAGTAAAAAAAATGAAAAAGTAGAAGAAAATGTGAAATATCTCATAGGAAAAACAACTGAGCAGGAAAATAGACCAAGGAGAGATAATTTAAGAATTATTGAATTACCTGAAAACTGTGATAAAAAAGAGTCTAGACATCATATTTCAAGAAATTATTAAAGAAAACTACTGAGATATCTCAAACCAGAGGGTAAAATAAAAATTAAAAGTACCCTCCAATCCACCTGAAAGAGACCCCAAAATAAAAACTCCCAGGAACAGTATAGTCAAATTCCAGAGCTCTCAAGTTAAAGAGAAATTACTTCAAGCAGCCAGAAAGAAGCCATTCAAATACTGTAGAGCAATAGTCAGGATTACAAAAAAAAATTAGCAGCTTCTATATTAAAGGATCACAGGTCTTGGAATATAATATTCTAGAAGGCAAAGAGCTGAGATTGCAACCAAAAATAACCTACCAAGCAAAACTGAGTATAATTCTTTAGGAGAAAAAATGGATATTTAATGAACTGAGTTTCAAGTATTCCTGATGAAAAGACCAGACCTGATCATATTAGGATGGTTTCAAGTTTATCCCTATTACAGATAATGCTTGCTCTTGGTTTTAGATAAATATCACGTGTCATTTTAAGACAGACTCCTTTGATTCCTATGACTTCTAGTATTTTTAAAAGGAATGGGTATTATATTTGTGAAAGGCTTTTTCTGCATCTATTGATACAATCATGTTATTTTTGTTATTGATATGGTCAGTTATGCTGATAGTTTTCCTAATATTGAGCCAGTCCTGCTTTCCTGGTATAAATCCAATTGCTCATAGTGTGTGATCTTTACAATGTATTGCTGTAACTTCCTTGCTAGTTACAAGGCTGGAGGTAAAGTCTTAAGATTATAATGGAGGTACAGGTTACAAGAATAGAATTTTGACCCAAGTGACATGGAGTTACCTGAATCACAAAACAGTATTGTGACTGAAGTGACCTGAGGTTACCTGAGTAGACTTGCAAGGGTAAGAAGAAGTTAGGGGGGATATTAAATTTAACTCAAGTTATTACAAAACATAATTCAAAATCAATTTTCAATTTTACAACTAAATTAGGGGTGCATGGAAAATGTACCTGCCAGATAAGGGATATAAAGTGGATAATTTTGATTACCTGAAATTAAAAAGCTTTTTTACAAATGAAGCTAATGCAGTCAAAATTAAAAGGAAAACAGGAAACTGGGAGAAAATTATAGCATATTTTTCTGATAAAGGTCTCATTTCTCAAATAAATAGGTGACTGAGGCAAATTTATAAAAATAAGAGTCATTCCCCAATTGTCAAATTGTCAAAGCATATGAACAGATAGTTTTCAGAAGAAGAAATCTAAACTATCAATAATCACATGAAGAAATCCTCTAAATCACTACTGATTAGGGAAATGTATAACAACTCTGAGGTATCACCTCACACCTATAAGATTGGTTGACATGACAAAAAAGTAAAATGACAGATCCTAGAGGGACTGTAGAAAAATTTGGACACTAATGCACTGTTGTTAGAGTTGCAAACTAGCCCAACCATTTTGGAGAACAATTTGGAACCATGGCCAAAGTGTTATACAACTATGCATCCCTTTTGACCCAGCAATATCACTACTAGGTCTGTACCCCCAAAGAGATCAAGTAAGAGGGGAAAGGACCTATTTGTACAAAAATATAGCAGCACTTTTTGTGGTGGGCAAAAATTGGAAAATGAGGGGATGTCCATCAATTGGGGAATAACTTAACAAATTGTGGTATATGATTGTGATGGAATTCTAGTCTGGTATAAAAAATGATAAGCAGCATGGCTTCAGAAAAACCTGGGAAAATTTATGTGAGCTCAAGCAAAATGAAGTGAGCAGAACCAGGAGAACATCGTACACAGTAACATAAATGGTATAAGCGTGGTCAACTGTGAAAGACTTAGCTATTCTGATGAAAACAATGATCTAAGGTAATTCCAAAGGACCCATAATGAAAAATGGTATCTACCTCTTGGAGAGAAATGATGTACTCTGAATGTAGAATGAAGCATACTTTTTTAATTCTTTATTTTTATTGTTTTATTTTGCTTGTGTTTTCTTTTGCAACATGGCTAATTTGGAAATATGTTTTACATTACTTCACATGTATAACTAATATAAAATTGCTTACCTTGTCAAGGAGAGGGAATGAATAGGAGGGAGGAAGAAAATTTGGAATTCAAAATTCTAAAAATTATTTAAAAAAATATATGTAAGTGTGAAATATTTAACAAAATTACTAAAAATAATCTTTAAAAATTTAAAGGAAATGGATTATCTAATAATTTGTACAATCTGATTTAGTGCTGAGGAAAACCACTTATCTTGCTTCAGAAATAAATCATCATAGATCCTGGAGGCAATGGCAGCTAGAAGAGTGGGAGGGCATAGACCTAGGGAGGTAATTTCATTGCATTATGCAATGCAATACATTGCATAATTAAGGACAAAAGAAAAATCCTGTAGGAAAATATCTTACCATTGGGACAGTTAGGTGGCACAGTGGATAGAGCACCGGCCCTGGATTCAGGAGGACCTGAGTTCAAATCCGACCTCAGACACATAATATTTGCTAACTGTGTGACCCTGGGCAAGTCACTTAACCTTACTGATTAGCCCCCCCAAAAAAATCTTACTGTATGCTGGAATTGATATTTTTAAGAGTGAGATACAATGGGAAAAAAAGCAACTAAGAGCAAGATCTATAAGAGAGTAACAGAAACTCTTTAGAAAAGGAATCTAGGGGGAAGCTAGGTGGCGCAGTGGATAGAGCACGCCCTGGATTCAGGAGGACCTGAGTTCAAATCTGCTCTTAGACACGTAACACTTACTAGCTGTGTGACCCTGGGCAAGTCATTTAACCTCATTGCCTAGCCCTCCACCCCCCCCCCAAAAAAAGAAAAGGAAAAAAGAAAAGGAATCTAAGACAGGTTATATAGAAGTTTTAATTATATGAGGAATATAGAGAATTAAGAATAACTAAATAAATGAGTCATGAATTCAAAGTCATGAATAGAACAGAAAAAAGGTGAGACAATAATTAAAAAAGAGGAAAACATTTTAGAAAAAAGTTGTCTAAATTAAATTAGAAAATTAAATTTCAAAAAGAATCAACAGAACAATTTGAAGAAAAGCAAAGATGGATTTTACTTGGTGCCTAAAATGAGAGGAAATGAAAATTAAATAATATATAAAAACAATAAATAAAAAGGAAATAATAAATTCAGAAACAAACTCCCAAACTAGGCAAGTGGGATAACAAAGGGGAAGGAATATGGCTGGAGGTGAGGGGAAAGGAGCCAGGAGGAATAGAATTGGCTTAAACTACTAGATTAATCTAAAATATCTAAAATTACAAAGTATCATGTTTACAGATGAAAGGAGTAAGCCTAATTTTTAGGGGTGGCATATGAGAGACAAATGGAAGAAAATATAAACCTAACTCATAAATTTGAATGTGAAAAAATTAAGCCAATGAAATAAACAAAAAAAAAGAGTAATAGATTTGGATAGGAAAACACAACCCTACAAGCTGTTGCTTACATGAAACACATGTAAAATTACAAAGTCATTAATAGAATAAAAATGAAAGGCTAGATAATTATTAAGCATTTTTTCTTGCATAATTTATTTTCTGAGAAAAACTGCTAGGAAAACTGGAAAGCAGTGCAGCAGAAATTGAGCTTCTATCAATCAGTACCTTATATCATATTCCCCAATATATTCTAAATAGATTTGTGATAATAAATATTAAATATTACACTTAAAATTAGAAGAATAGCAGATCATGTATCTCTCTTAGCTATGGTCAGGATCTATTCTTAACCAAACGAGGGAGAAAGACAAATACAGAACATAAAACAGATAATTTATATTACATGAAACTGAAAAGCTTCTGCATACACACATAAACAAGAAGGAAAGCAGTGGAATGGAAAGAAATCTTTGAATGAAATTTCTCTGAAAAGTGTTTAGCATCCAAGATACATTAACAATTAGTAGATAATTAGATAAATAGATCATAAGACCGAAACATTTTTCCTAGTAAATAAGTAGCCAAAGGATATGAATATTTCTCAAAAGGAATGCAAATTATTAAACAAACAAAAATGTTTCCAGTCACTAATAAGAGATATGCAAATCAAACAACCCTGCCATTTTATCTCATCCTCTAGAAACTGGCAAACATAACAAAGTACAAGATTAGTCAGTGTTTCAGGGGTTGTGGGGAAGCGGATACACGGAGCATTACTGATGAATCTGTGGATCAGTATAAGCAATTTGGAATGCAACTTGAAATTTAGACAAAATTATTAAAATGGCCACATACTTTGACATGAAGATCCTTTACTACGGTTATTTCTGAAGAAGGTCATTGGGGGAAAAAAAGGAAGTCCCTATATAAAGCAAAATATTTGTAGCAGCATTTGTATGTATCATAGCACAGAAACAGAAGAAAAGTGGAAGTACATCAATAGGGAATGGCTAAACAAATTATGGCGCATTATTGTAATGGAATATCATTATGCATTAAGAAATTATGAATATGATAAATAGAGAGAAGCATAGAAAGAGCTATGTGAACCAATAAAGTAAGCAGAGCCAAGAAAACAATATACACAATGACTGCAAAAACAAATGGAAAGAACAACCGTCCCACAAAAAAAATTTAGAAGTGTTTACAAATGTTAAATAACAAGCATAACTTAAAAGAAGGAATAGGAAAAGATACTCCACCCCACCTTTTTGCAGAGTTTGAAGTCCCTAAGTTCTGTGTATTGCATGTATTTTTAGATTTTTTTTCTCTGTACTGATCAGTTATACTGATTTTTTTCCATTTTTTTCTTTAACAAAGTAATATTTATTATATGAGATGAGAGGTAAGGATACTAGGGGAAATTATGGTGATATAAAAAGATATCAATAAAATATATTTTAAATTATTTTTAAAGAAGCTAAGGAAAATAAAGGTCATTTTGCATTTAGGATTGGGGAAAAGTTTGATTAAAAGAAATCTTTGCAAAATTTGAATTTTTAAGTAAAGTTTAGTTTTTAATTTAAAAATGTTAGTTTAAACTAGTTTCTTTAGTTTGATGAATAAAAACTATATTCTTTATGATTGAGTATTCAATAAAATTTTGCTTTTAAAATATGCAAATGAAATTCCCTGAATGCACACATTAATGAAATGTCATGAGCAAACCTATGCTTCAGGAAGATAATTATTCATCATTCTCTTACCATTCTCTTACCATTGCTTATGAAATTAAGATAATAACATTCCAAATATCAGAACATTACTTTCTGTCATACCTTCTAAGGATGAAGGATTTAAAACCCTCTCTAAATCTCAGGGGAAAAATATGGATTCCTGTTTTATTGGATACAATATTATCATCTAATGGGGTGGGGGAAAGAATGGAACACTTTTCATTGAAAAGATGACAACAAAGAGAATGATGAAGAGTATGATTTGAGACTAAAAATCAAAGCTGAAAAGAGGTTGCTAGAATTAAATCAACACACATTTTGAACTCTCTTAGTTATATCTCTGACAAGCCACTGGATGAAAGATATCTGCAATATATTATAAAGATTGTGTTTCTGTTTAATTGGCTTACCAGTATTTCCTCTCATTTGATTCTGTAATCTTGCAATGTCTAGGTGTAATGAGGAAATGGAAGAAAAGCAGGTAAGTAAGACAGACATCTTGGTTATGATATGGTAATTATATGAGCATCTCATCCCTAAATTGAGTAAGCAAATGAAATTATCCATTTTTCCACATAAAATCAATGAACACACAGATTCCAGCTACTAGCATTTTTAAATGGCATTGATAATGGGAGAAAAATACTAAAAGATTTGTGTATCAACAGTAAAGCACACAAAATTCACATATATACCTGAAATTTCTAGATTATAGAATCATAAGTTTAAAGTTAGAAAGGATGTCAAATGCCATATAGTTTAACTGTCTCATTTTATATATGAGGAAAGTAAGACCCAGGGTGAGTATTGATCTGTCTAAGCCTAAGACCACAGAGGTAGGGATTAGAATCCAATTTCTCTAAGTTCAGATCTAAAACTTTCCACTTCACACAATGGCAGGTAATTGACTTGATGTTCTAATTCACTTTTGTATACATGATTAGCATATAAATCATGAGAAGGTAAGTAGTAATGGAGTCATTAATTTCTATAAGAAGCTTGACATAAAGTTTTAGAGTTATGAGAACTGAGCCTCTGATCTTGATATTTTGGTGGGAGAAGGGTGAGTGTAAAAAGGTAATTGAAGAAACACATGCTCGCCATACTGATTCCATAATTTTATAGAGACTGATTTCATAATTTTTTAAGAGACTGCCTTATAGAGAAGTTTGGGGGGCATAAATTTGAAATGTGCCCCCTGTGATAAATACTGATATTTCAATCCAAATTAATTTCCACTGATGGCTTTTCTCAAACACTATGATTGATAGCCAAAAAAGTCCTTACCAACATTTAAAACACAGTATCTGATATATATCCATCTAGAGAATAAATCACTCAGAGTCCAATTGCTTCTAAAGAAACTTGTGAACTATTACAATTATCTAAGTAAAAGTGAAAAGACTGCCATTGGAAGCTGTAAATTAGCTTAAGTACTTTCTGAGTGGAACTTTATATACTATGCTTTACTAAAATTTCTTATTGGCAAATTGGTTCTACTGATGGTAAATCTACACCCAGATCTGTTTCTCCTACAAATAGAGTAGACATAGCCATTGTATAATTTTTTAAGCTTATGTAGAACTACTCAATTCATTTATTAGAGAAAACTTACTGACTTTATTATTCCCTATTATGTCTTTTCAACTAGTCTTGGGAGATAATTTGACTGTTCTTGCCAACACTAACCATTCTATGTTTGTCATTGATTACTTTCCCTCCCATCTAGTCCTGGAGATTGCCTTCAGTCATTCATATTTTCTCCTAATTTACAACCTTTCTCCAGCCATTGACTCTTTTTCTTCTGCCTAAATATATGATCTTATCTTCCCCATTCTTAAGAGATCTTCACCTGACATTCCCATTCATCATGTTATTTCTCTCTGTTTTACAGGCAAACTCATAGACAAAGCTGTTCATAGATATTTCTTTCACTTATTTACCTGAGTTTCATTTCTCACCCCTTAAAATATGGCTTCCATCACCAAAATGTAATAAAACTACTCTTTCCAAGGTTCTGAATGATTTCTTAATTGGTCATTTTGATGGTCTTTTTTCATTCTTCATCACTGCAACATATGATACTATTCAGCAACCCTTGTTAAGTATTTTCCTCTATTTTGGTTTTTGTAACATTGTTTTCTCATGGTTTTCTTCCTACTTATTGAATCATATCCTGTGCAGCATTGTCAAATGTGTCCTACTCCCTGTGCTTGAATGTACCTCCAGGCTCCGTCCTGACTGCTCTCCTCTTTCTTTTTTACATTGTCTGGGCAGCTTATCCACTTCTATATGTTCATCTATAATTTTATAAATGTGACTCCAAATCTATATTTCCATCCCTTATCTTTTCCCTGAGCTTCATTCCTGCATTTCCAAATGCCTCAGCAACTCCACATGGATGGTTCATAGATATCTCCAACTTACCATGTCAAAAATAGAACTCATTCTCTTACCCACCACCCAAGTCTATCCCTCTTCTTACGACCAACATTCTTCCATTCACACAGATTCATAACTTGGGAGTCACTCTTGGTTCTTCATTTTTTTCTTATTCTTCACATCCAACCATTTGCCATGTCTCATTAGTTTCACCTCTTTAACATCTTTTTACAGTAGTTCTTTCTATTCACTTCACAGCCACAAAGCTTGATCCTCATCAACTTTCATATGAACTATTACAATAGCCTATAAATTAATCTCTCTATATCCAGTCTCACTTCTCTGCAGTCAGTCAGTCAACATTTATTAAGCATCTACAATGTGCCAGGCTACTATGCTAAGACCTTAGGATACAAGTATGAAAAGATAAATAGAGTCCTTGCCATTAAGGACCTTAAAATTTAATGGGGGAAGGCAAATCACAAAAGGAAGGTGAAATGGAGTAGAAAAGTCACCAGTGTGGGGGTATAATGGGGAAACCAGTCAGAGAAGTACCAAAGTAGTGTCTGAGGGAAGTAATGTCTGAGCTGGGTTCTCTCCTGACGTGAAAATTTGGACTTCTTGTCCCCACATTCCAATCAGAGAGGCAGAGGGTAATGATGAGAGGGGTACGAAAACTGGAGATTTTATAGGATGTTGAGGTTATCCAGACAACGAGCTTCCTGAGACATGGTGGAGAAAACAATCAGAGGTGTTCAAAAGTAGTATAGCCAGATGAGAGATGAAACATCTGATCTAGGTTTTCTTCTTAAATTAAAGTTTGCAGTTCGTTGCCCAAACCTCCAATTAGGGAGAGAATTCATCCTTCACACATTTGCTAAATTATTATTCCTAAATTGCAGGTATGACCAGGTGACTGAATCATAGGATCATTTGGTCTAACCCCCTCATTTTACATATAAGAAAACTGAGGACCATGAAGATTACAGAATTATCGAGGGTCAAAACAGGAAATATAGATTAAAAATGTAATTTGAACCCAGTTCTATATCTAGTGTTTTTTTTAGCATTATACCACAAGCACAACAGTAAGAAAGAGTCCCTGTACAAATAAAAACTGCATGAATTAACAATCTAGAACTTTCTTATTGCTCCAATTTTGAATTATTTTCTCCACCTGACTTCATAAGCCTGTTACAGTGAACATAAGCCACTCTCAAGATTGTCACCCAGTATCTGACTATAGGAATCTGTCACCCTATTATAGTATCTCTGCCTAAACCTTGCCCGCCCCATGAATGGTGGCAGATGCCAACTGTACTCCATCATGAGAAAGCAAGAAGCAAAGGGATAGAATGGGATAAGAGTGAGGCTGAAAAACTCAAGAATAATGGAAGACTTACTTGCTTCTCAGAGACAAAGGCAAGAGAACAAATGTTGGTCTCGAGGGAGAATGTATTTAAAACACAGCAGCAGCTGGGTTCAATGACCCCTGGAGATTACTCAGAATAGGAGTTGAACTGACCAGTCTCTATATTCCCTAATATTTTATGGACTTAAGGATTGGAAAACTGTAAAATTATTATTCTTTAGTTCTAAAGAGCATCAGGGGACATGTAACATTAAATTCTGCAGAAAGGCTGGAAAGGATAGTTATTTTAGCCTAAAAAGCACCTGAATAGTATTTAGGGTCATAAGAAAGTGCTGAAAGTAATTTACATAAAATATATCTGATTATGAAAGGAAGCAAAGTGCAGCCTTATTTCTTGTCCTTTACATATTAAACATGTTTTTTGATGTTTGTTGAAATCACAATAAAAAAAGAAATTTAAAAAAGATTGAGATATCATTGAAATCAGTAGTTCCCTATTCCATTTCCACTTGTATTAAATTCAGCCTCAATTTCCCACAACTAGCCCTGATCCTCAGGTACCCATGTTGTGCCCACTAGAACAAAACTGCAGGGCCCAGTAGGCAAAGATTCACATAAACAAGTGGTACAAATATTGGTGAATCTGCAGCATACTTCAAGGGAGAGGTTTTTACACCTTCAGAGACCACAATGAAAGCTTCTGCTCATGACATCTCCTGGGATAATCTTTTGCAAGGTAATTCAAAGGAATTCAAGTGAATCAGAGATCAAGAAGATCTGTCATAAACAGAGAGACATGATTTATTTCTGGAAAGGCTGATTTCTGAAAGAGCTGAGGATGAATGGAACATACTGGCTACACAGGGAAGGCCTAACACTTAGTCTTTCTTCCTCAGTTCATGGAGATTTCTGCAGACCAGCACAATTTATTTTGCCTCTTATTTTGCAATTCTCATTTCAATCTAATGTTGGGCATTTTAACTTGCACATTTAAAAAAATAGACTTGTTAGTTGTTAATTTTTCTAGTCTAAAAAAAAAACTTCGATTTATTTATCATTTCAGTTATATTGATCTCTGTTCTGCTCTTGCCTATTTCTTTTCTATTTTCTGTTGGTTTGTTACTGTTCAGGTACAGAGTCAATTCATTAGCTTCCATTCTTTTTTCTTGTTGAAATAGACATTCAGAGAGATTGTCAACACATAAGTGTTGACATATAGTTTCTGAATTGTCTTACATTTGATGAAATTGCCATAACTTTAGTAACTTCTCTTTGTACCTTGTCAGTTCATAAGATTTGATTTGTTTCCATGACTGTTTATGCCTTTTATTCATTGAAACCATTATTTATTACTAGGTTTATGTACTATGGTCTATAAATACAGCATATAAGTTAGGAAGGTAGATAGCACAGTATATAAAGCACTAAACTTAGAATCAGGAAGAACTGAGTTCAAATGTGGCCTCAGACATTTAGTAACTACATCACCCTGAGCAAGTCACTTAATCTATTTACCTCAATGTCCTCATTTGTAATCAAGATAATAATAGAACCCACCTTTTAGGGTTATTGGAATGATCAAATGACATGGTATTTGTGTTTTGCAGATCTTAAAGTGCTATGTAAATGCGTGCTATTATTATTATAGACTGTTTATTTTATACTTGCCTATGTAATTTTGTGGCCCAAAATATGATTAGTTTTTATGTGTACTGTAAACTTTAAAGGGAGATTGTGTATTATATGTTTGTCACATTGAATCTTCTCTCATGTATGTGTGTATGTATAGAAAGACATAGATGTGTATATGTATGTACGTGTGGGTATATATGTAGCATGGGTGTTTCTGTATATATATATATATATATACATATAATATCAATATAAAATATGTATAGCATACATATGTTAATCTCCTAAATAAATTTGTATAGGAAAGAGGAGATTTATAGATGTAACATACCTATATGTATCATACACATTACATGTATGTTACCCATATATGTGTGTTACATCTACCATTTCCTTTCCTATTCAAATGTATAGGAGAGAGGAGATATGGATGTATGTACATGTATATGTATATACGAAGAGCTTTAAGTGCTAGATGGGGAAAGAGGGCATTTTATTTGATCATGGAGGAAATAGAGACTACTGAAGTTTATTGAGTATGGGAGGGGAGATTCTGGGCAGGGTCACCTGGTCAAACTTAAACTTTAGAAAAATCACTTTGAAAGCTGAATGGAATATGGATTAGAATGAGTGAGGAATACTTGAGGAAGGGAGATTAATTAACTAGTACAACTCTTTTATTTGACCATTGTGACATTTTTATTGACAAAGATAATCCAGCAGACAACATTCACAGATGGCAACCACCCTTTCTGCAAGAACTCTCAGAGAGTATTGGAGTGGCATCCTCAATCTGCCTGGTTTTTATTCCAGAAAGTGCCAGCGCTCTCAGGGTGGACTATGTGCCAGAGCCATGGGTCTTAGTCCTATTTCCCCCCGTGGCCCAAAGTTTGATGTGAAGGGCAGTGATGCCTAGTTCTTTACATCTCTGGGCAACATCCTGAGAGGCCATCACAGCAGCATAGGGAGAAAATTCATCTCTGTCAGCCTTGACCTTCATCCCACCAGTCACTCGGCAGATGTGACTTTGCCAGAGAGATCAGTCACATGAACAAAGGTGTTGTTGAAGGAAGCAAAGATACGGCAGGCACCAAACTCATTCTCTCCCTCTGCAACTTGAGGTCCAAGGCGGATGCTTCCTTCTTTTCATTCCCCTTGCGAGGTGCTATTTCTGCTCATCTAGTACCACTCTTGCTTAGGTGGATTTGACTTTAGCGTGGTAAGCTCTATTTATACTTCTACTTTGAATCTATTTTGGTCTCTCTAGATTAAATATCTCCTGTAATGAATGTACTGTTGGATTTTGTTATTTATTCTATTGTGATTTTTCTGCATTTTGATTTTAGAACTGTGCCTTTAATATTAAAATGGTTAGTTTTGTCTTTTCATTACTCAATGAGAAGGGAATACATACTACTAGGCTTTGTTTTGTTTTTTTGTTTGTTTTTTGTTTTGTTTTGTTTTGTTTTGTTTTGGGAAGAGACTTTATATCAATGCACCTCAACAAAATTTCTGTAATTTACAGTCAAAAATAGAGTTCCCTGGGCAAAGGGAGTGGTTAAGTGACTTGTCCAGAGTTATAATTGCATAAGTCACTTTAACATGTACTTTTTTCCTTTATCAAAAATAGGTGTTTACTACATAGGTTCCCCTCCCCCACTCAGGAACACAGCCAGTGTGACAAAGGCCAGCAGTTACATTGTTCCACTATGAAGAGTCCTTATCTGACTTTTTCATTTTCTGGTCTTACGAGACAAACAACCAAAATGTTTTGGTCCAGCCTATAAAAAACCCCATATGAGAGATTTGAACTCACCTCTTCTATATAAAATAGAAAGGTTTCCTGATTAGGACAGCAACAACTGCCTTCCTGCTTCTATGGATCACTTGTCTTACTTCCAGAAAATGATAACAAAATCTCTATTATAAATTTATAACAATCTTTAGGTGTTATTTGTCTATCTGCCATCTTATAAGATTGATTGAATTTATTTCAAGGCCTTTGATATTATTTTGAAAATCAAAAGTAATGGCTTCCACCTACAGTTGGGGATGAGAGTTTTTGTTTGCCAGCTGTTCTTAGCTCTGATTTAAAGGTTTACTTAGTCTAAGATAAATGCTTCTGAAATTGAATGTCTCTTGCCCTTTTAGTTAAAACAGCTATAAATTATAGCATTAATATCATTTTTAATAAAAGAAGATGTACAAAAATAGAAAATGGTCCTTCCCAAACCTTCCTTTTCAAGTCACCCTGTCAGTAGCCTGGCTGTTCTGCTATTAGTTGTGTACATATCTTCAAATAATTAATGTCTCACTGCTTCTCAACTGTTTAATGAGGTCAGTATAGGTCAGCCTTTTTCAGAAGTAAAGAGTCTGAAAGAACTTTCTGGTGGAAGTACTGGATGAAAATGGTAGCTTCTTTATAAATATATCCTGAATTAGATTGAACCTTAGGGTAGAAACTCCAATTTTAATAGCAAGCTATAGGAGGAGCTCTAAAGCAGTGGACTGACCCTTAAAAATCACACCATATAGTTTTAGAAGCATTCAAATGACATTTGACTAATTAGAGAATGGGACAGTTATTGGATTTTTTTAAATCTGACTTCATACCAGAAATATTAAAGAGAATGAAAGTGGGAGAATATCCATAGGCACTTCTTCTATTTCCTGGTCAATTGGTCATTGCATGTCAATGCCTAATGGTTCTGACCTCCCCAGGAGCTGAGATGTCTCAAAAAGGCCTTTATTTAAAGAGTTATCAAATGAAAATATTATACATGTTCTGCTTGGCTCCAGAGGACAGAATTAGGAGACATCAGTAAATAATCTCTTAATTCTCAAATCTGATGTTCTTTTCTCAGTATCCATCCATATTGACTTCTTTATTGCATTTGACACTCCTGTTCTCCCCCTTCCTCCATGATGCTATCTCCTCTCTGAGTTTTTTATGACATTACTCCTTCCTGACACTCTTACCAATATGAATTCTCTCCAGCCTCTCTAAGTCTTATTTCAGTTCTGTATCACCCCCATTAACTGTGGATATTTACCAAGCCTCTGCCCTGAGCCTTCTCTTTCAACAATCTTTTTTATGGTGACCCCCTTAGCTCCCATGGGTTTCATTCTGATGTAGTTGACTCATGGAACAATATATCAAGTCACAATATCTACCCTGAACTTTAATAAAGAATTATTAACTGCCTGTTGGACATTTCAAAATGAATATATCATGGACATCTCAAAATCAACACTCCTCAAACAACAATAATTATTTTCCCTCCCAATTCTATGCCTCTTCCAAACTTCCCCATATCTATTGAAGAAAACACCATTTTCCCAGTGTCCTGGGTTTATAACCTTAAAGTTATTCTTGAAACTTTATTCTCCCTGACCCCATACATCCAATCAGTTGATAAATCTTGCTATTTTTTACTGACACATCTGTCTCATTGAACTCTTTCTCACTATCAACACAGCTAAATTCATGCCCTCATCACATCTCATCTAGACAGTTGCTATGATTTCCCAATTGGTCTCCCTGCCTGAATTCTTTTCCTCCTCTATCCTATCCTTCACACAGCTACTAACATTATTTTCCTTGAGTGCAGATCAGAGCATGACATTGCCCTATTCAATAAAGTCCATAGTTTTCCTATTGTCTATAGATTAAAACGTTAATTACTTTTTTGGGGACTTTAAAGCCCTCACAACTTGGCCTGAACTTCTATTAATTGCCTTTCTTCCTGTGCTTTATATATGGCATGCTTGCATCTCCATGCCTTTGTAGCTGGTAATCCTTCATTACTGAGCTGATTTCTATCATTACTTGTATCTCATATAATCACTTTCTTCCTGCAAAATGTAATTCAAATATCAACCTCTACACGAAAACTTTAAATAAGTTTTTGATCCCAATAAAAAGTAGGCTGCTTCAGAGTAGGGACTGTCATTATTTGTACTTTATCTTCATAACCTAGCACAGTGTTTGCCATGTAGCTGACACTTAATAAATGATTTCTGGTTGATTGATTGAATTCGGAAAGAGACAAACATAGAGCTGATATCAGGAGCAGAGGTGGGGGGAAACTTGCTAAACATGAACAATTATTCAAAACTGTATTTGACTGCTTAAGCAAAATTTGAGTGACTATTTGTTGTATAGTTTGTAGAAAGTATTCTTCTTAAGTATTAATTATGTATCTTCAGTGGTCTCTCATGTCCCTTCTGCCACTGAAGTTCTGTGATTCTGAAAAACACTGTCATAATTATTTTCTTCTTCGCTTATGGGAGCAAGAAGTGTAACTTACTTAATCTCTCTTCTTCCTCTCCTCCCTGAAGGAATTATTCTAGATTGTTACATGGGAAGACCTCCTCAAGGCTTCATCTTGCCTTCCAGCTGCTTCATCTAGTCTTTTTCAGCCATGGCATTTGAGCATTTGCCTTATGGTAAAAATGAATTGTGATGTAATCTTTCTTGCATGTTTGCATGTGATGAGGTTTTTATGGCTTCATATTTGAAAGATGTATTTCCCCATATATTGAAATTATGTGGGTGGATTTGCATGGAGGAAGACAAATGCAAACGACTATGGACAAATACACAGAATAAACTGGAAATAACAGATGGAAGGCACTAGCATTAAGGGAAATTGGGGAAAATCTTCTTGTATGCAGAAGATTAGATGTGAATTGAGCCTTGAAGGAATATAAGAAAGCCAGTAGGCACAGAAGAGGGGGGAGGAATTCTAAACATGGGAGAGAGACAATGAAAATGCACAGAACTGAGAGGTGAAGTATCATGTGTAAAAAAAAAAATAAAAACAAAAACAGCAAGGATGCCAGTTTCACTTTATGAAAGAATACATAGAGGAAAATAAGATGTAAGAAAACTTGAAATATAAAAAGGGCTAATTTATGAAGGACTTCTACAAACCAGAGAATTATGTATTTGAATATGGAAGTAATAGGAAGCCCATGAAGTTTATAGAGCAGGAGGTTACATGTTTAGAACTTTACTATAGGAAGATCAATTTGAAAGCCAAATGGACTTTGCGGAATGGACTGGAATAAGGAAAGAATTGAGTCAGGGAGTCCAACTAGAAAACTATCACAAAATATACTTGCAAATATATATTTGAATCCTTATCCTTAATTAATCAAAAGACATTAAGTAAGTACCATGTGCCAGGCACTATGTTAAGCACGGGGGTACAGATATGAAACAAACATATGAATGAATGAGTTCAGAAATTCAGCCATACTATAACAAGTTAAGTTTAGAAATGTAGTTCTCTATTTAATCTCTATTCTAGTCTTGTGTCAAGGAAGTCTGTTTCCCTTGAAGGATGTCTGGTTTGATATCCAAAGTCTAGCCCACTAACACTAACCTTTTGGGTGGACTCAAAAAATGAACATTTCTTAATCATAGGGAAGGTGGGGGTTGTTCTAACCCCTCATTCCTAATTCTAACCAATCAAAATGTGGTCCCTGCCTACAAAGACCTGTTCTTTGTTCTACACTTGCCTAAAAACTATAAAAAGGAATAGCCATTCCTCACCTTGGGGTCTTAGCTTTGCTAGGGAAGCTGAAATCCTATTTATTGGCAAATTTATACTTGGCTAATAAATTGATCATGCTCAAGACTCTGGGCCTCAATCTACCTTAATTTTTTTAACTGTAATGATTTCATTATAAGGTTATCTTTAAATCTGCCCTCTATCACAAATTTAATCAGTTACCAGCTTCTGTCAGTTCCATCTCCACAAGAACTCTTTAGGCATTCTCCTTCCTATTTCACTATCAAATCTCTTGTTCAGACCTGCATTATATAACGTATTTCAATAGCTTCTTTATAGGTCTTCCCACTTCCACTCTCTCTCCCTTGTATCATCATATTTATTCATTCATACTTCTGCTAGAATACTTTTTATTAAGTAAATATCTGCTTATTTAACTCATTTACTCAACAATCTTCAATAAATTCTTATTTTTCCTCATGTCATTTTAGAAAATTCTTTGCCTAGTATTCAAGGCCTCTATGACTGATGCTACCTTGCTTTTCAAGCTTGTCATAGTATCTCCTTCTGTGAATTCTATGATTCAACCAAACTGAACTACTTTTCCCCCATACAGGGTAATGTATTCTTATGCCTCCATGTCTTTGCTGACTATTCTCTAGGTCTCGAGTACCCTCAACCCTTATTCTTTCAGTGCCCTTCCCTTCTCTGCAAAGGACAACTCAGTTGCCATCCATTGAAAGAATTCATTCTTAATCTCTATGTTTGATAACAACTTTCCCATGCTAAAAGAAACTTTATTGTGTAGTTGGAAGAGCACTGGCCCAGGGATCTATAGAGGTCTGAGATTAACATTTACCTCTGATACTTGCTAACTGTATGATACTACCCTTCTAAGCCTCAGTTTTCTCATCTAGAAAAGGGGAATAACACTTCTTCCAGAAAGCTATTATGAGAATCAAATGGAATAGGTCATAATATACAGTCCTTTGAAAACATCTAAGCATTATTTAACTGCCAACTATCATGGTTAGGAATAATAATATTATTCCAGTATAGATACAATATGTTGATCAATAAGCATTTATTAAATGACTAAAATGTGCCAAACACTGTACTAGATATTTGGAATACAAAAGATAATAATGAAATAGTCACGTCCCTCAAGGGATTTACATTCTAGCCTGGGAGGAAATCATCTAAAACTTTTGGGATATGATAAATAGATAGATACACAGACAGATGGATAGATAGATAAAAGACGATGGATTAATGGAAAAATAGATAATAGGTAAGTAGGTAGGTAGAATTCAGACAAATGTTTATCTAACTATATGCTATCAAAACTTCAAACTGCACTCAGACTTTTGGGCACTGTCCATGGATGTTTTGTGGATACTATGTACACATACTTATAAAATGGATACAGGTAACTTTGTGGGAAGGCATTAGATTCAGGAATGGGGTAAAATCAAAAGAGATTTCTTCTAAGTATATCATGAGCTGAAGTGCATAAAAAAAGAAACTGAGGTAAGGAAGAACTACATTCCAGGAATTCAGAACAACCAGTGAAAAGGCCTGGATACATTAGATGGGATGCCTTGTATGAAGAATAGTAAGAAGGTCAGTTTCATTGGACCATATTCTAGCCATGTTGCCCTGTGTATTATAACTCTGTAATAATTAAGTTTTCATACAGTATTAAGTACTAGTCAGAGAGATGGCATAGAGTGATAGAGTCTTGGACTTAGATTCAGGAAGATCAGAGTTCTAATTCTGCCTCAGACTCTTTGTAGCTATGTCCAACTTCCTCCAGCCTCACTTCTCTAATATGAAAATGGGGAAAATAATAGTACCTATCTCACAGGCTTGTTGTGGGGATCAAATGATGTCATATTTGTTAAGTATTGTGCAAACTTCAAAGTGCTATATAAATGTTAACTATTCTTCTTATGTAAATGGTGTCTTGCCCCACTTTTAGACTGAAAGATTTTGAAAGGCAGAAAAAGGGTCATATCTAAACTCTGTATTTCCCCCATTCTGCCTTGCATACAGCAGGCACTTAATAAATGTTGATTTATTACAATCTCCATTCTGGGAGTAGGGGAAGCTTTTGTAAAGACCATGTTAGGTATTTCCTGGCTATGTTATCAAATTGGAAAGGAACTTTGGAATTTTTAGAAACAATCCTTCCTCATCATGAAAATTTGAGGTTGACCTCTTGAGTTGTAGTTGTTCCCATCAAGCTGGGAAGTTTTATGGAACAGACCCCCAAATGGGTTGTATGCAGCTGTCATCCTGGCAGTTGCTGAATGATTTTGGCCACAGCAATGTAGTTAGCCATTTCTCAAGGTATGGAAGGGTAATGATCTGTGTAGTTTAAGGGAGCTTCCTCACTGCTAAAAATCACTGGTCTTTGAAGTGTATAAAAATTCCATAGCAATTAAACAATTTTGCAACAAAAAAATAGAAAACAAGTAACTTTTTGAAAGATTTTTGAAAATTTTATTTTTAGTTTATTGAATAAAACAAGCATTTCCATAACATAGCATAATTTAAAAAGAAAAAGATGATTGCACATTAAACTGCAAATCTGCTCTGCTTGACTTACTATTCCTTTCCAATAAACAACACAATTATCATGGAAATTTCTTTTTTTCTTCCCTCCCTTCCACCCAATAGATGGCTACCATTAGACCCAAATAGGTATATATGTAAAATTATTCTATAAATGCTTCTATTTATCAGTTTTTCTCTGAATGCAGATAGCATCTTTCTTCATATGTTCTTTATGGTTAATTTGGGTATTTATAATATTCAAAATAACTTATTCACCCAAAGTCATTCTTAAAACAATATTGCTGTTACTATATACATTTTTTTTGTTTTTGCTCATTTTGCTCTTCATTATTTCATGGAAGCCTATCCATTTTTTCTAAGATCATCAAACTCATAATTTCTTATAGCACAGTAGTATTCCATCACAATCATATATCACAACAAGATTATATGATTTTTTTTCTTACTGCTTATCCTACTTATAAGATCATAGGATGATAGATTTAGAGCTGAAAGGACATTTGAAGGTTGTCTAACCTCCTCATTTGAAAGAAGAGGAAAGTGAGGCCTAAAGTGCTAAAGTGATTTGCCCAAGGTCAAACTGTCTCCACCACATCAGGCTGTTCTCCTGTTCAGGTCAATAATTACATATTATTACTCAATGATGGCTAATAAAGAGCACTATCAGTTTAACTGTAAGTGTGATGAAGGATAAGAGGCAGCTAGATGGTGCAGTGGATAGAGTGCCAGGCCTAGAGTCAGGAAGATTCATGTTCCTTAGTTCAAATCTGGCCTCAGACACTTACTAGCTGTGTGACCCTAGGCAACTCACTTAATCCTCTTTGCCTCAGTTTCCTTATCCATAAAATGAGCTGGAGAAGGAAATGGCAAAACAGTATCTTTGCTAAGAAAACCCCAAACAAGGTCATGGAGAGTTGGACATTATTGAAATGGCTAAACAACATCAACAAAAGAGCACATTTCCATGGATTAAGGATTCATTTGTTTCAAAATTACACTTGTTAGGAGAGAGCAGAACAAGATTTCCAAACCACACCATAGCACATGGGTATTAGTACAATCATATGAAATCTGTTTTTTTTTTCTAGTTTGAAATCAGATTTGGAGCAGCTATTCATAGAATCTTGGACCCAGTGTAGAGCTGGGAGGAACTAATCCATCTAGTGCAACTCCCTATTTTTACAAATAAGGAAGCTGAGGTCCAGAGAAGTTGTAACTTGCCCAAAGTCACAAGGTTAATAAGTGGTAAAGCCAAGATATGAAGCCAGGTACTCTGACTCCAACTCCAGTGCTCATTCTCTTGTATTATACTAACACTCAGCCATAATATGTGGATGTCTCCAGGATGTTACTGCTCCAATCCATTCTTCACACTGCTACCATGTTAATCTTCTACAAAGTATTACTATCATCATGTCATTCATTTGTTCAAAATCTTCAGGGGCTCTGCATTAGTTATGGAAAACAGTCTAAATCCATAATATGACATGCAAAACCATCTAAAATATAGTAACAAAATAGAAAAAAGAGATGATAAATGATCTGAATATTTATTAAAAATTAAGAAGTCAACAAATAATCAGATATAAAATAAGCACAAAAGAATGGATATTAAAAATTAGAGGAGGAATATAAAAATTGAAATGAATACATAGACATTTACAAAAATAAAAGATGGTTCTTTGAAAAGACTAATAAAATTGATAAACTTTTAACTAATCTGATTAATAAGAGAGCAGAAATTCAAATGACTAAAATAGCAAATGAGCAAGGTTAAATCACAAAAAAACCCAGATGGAATTAAAAGGAATAATTAGAAACTATTAAGCACAATTATATACTAGCAAAACTGAGAATACAAAAGAAATAGATAAATATTTTCAAAAACATAAAATAACCAAACAATCAGATGACTAGAAAGAGATCTTAAATAATCCAATCACAGAAAAGAAATGGGTCTAGCTGAAAAGAAACTATCAAGGAGGGACAGGGAAATTGAGCTTTTATGGATTCACTAGAGAATTATATTAAACTTTTAATAAACAATTAGTATTCACAATTGTAGATTATTATCTAAAAGTGAGAAAGCAAGTACCTTCCCAGAATGCTTTTATGAAATAAATATCATCCTAATGCCTAAAATAGAGAAAGATAAAACAGAGAAAAAAACAGACCATTATCATTAATGCATATCAACTCAAAAATTTAAACAAAATCCTGTTCAAACTATAGTGATTTATCAAAAAAAATATCATTCAGTATGTCAAAGTGAGATTTATTCTTGGTATGCAAAGATGATTCAACATTAAGGAAACAGTCAACACAATTAATCATATTGAAAACCAAAACCACATGATTTTCAAAAGATGCAGGAAAAGCTTTGTCAAAGTACAACATTCATTTATGCTAAAAAAAAAATTACCCTGCAAAGTATAAGCATAGAGGGACTTTTAATATCAAAAAACCATCTATCTAAAGCCAATAGTAAGAATCATATGCAATGACAAAATACTAGAACCTTTTCTAATAAATACAAGAGAGAAGCAGCGATGCCCGCTAACCCCACTATTATTTGATTTTGTTCTGGAAATGCTAGCAATAGCAATAAGACTAGGGGGGAAAGTAAGCAATAAAGATGAGTAGAAAGGAGATAAAACTATTCCTATTTTGTTGATAATATGGTGGTATGCCCAAAAAATCCTAGGAAATCAGCAAAGATAATAATTGGACAATAACTTTAACAAAGTTGTAGGCTGCAAAACAAAATCTCAAAAATCAGCAGTATTTCTATATTATAATTACAAAAAAACAAGATGTAGTAATAGAATGTGAAATTCCATTCAAAATAACTTTTATTGTTGTTGTTCAGTGGTCCGGATTTATCTGACTATTCATGACTCCATGGAGTATAGCATACCAGGCCCTTCTATCCTCCACTATCTCCCAAAGTCTAACCAAGCTCGTGTTCATTGCTTCCATGATACCATCTATCCATTTCATCTTCTGCCATTCCCTTTTCCTTTTTGCCTTCCACCAATCCCAACATCAGGATCTTTTCCCATGGGTCCTGTCTTTTCATTATATAGTCCAAGTATTTAAGCTTCAGCTTGAAAATTTGGCCTTCCAGTGAATAGTCTGAATTAATTTCTGATTTTGGTTGATTTTATCTCTGTGCTCTCTAAGGTACCTCAAAAGTCTTCTCCAGCACCACAATTTGAAAGTATCAGTTCTGTGGCACTCAGCTTTCCTTAGGGTCCAACTCTCACAGCCATACATTGCTAATGGAAAAACCATCTCTTTGACTAGAAATCAGGAATAGGGAACCTGCAGCCTCGAGGCCATATGTGGCTTTCTAGGTCCTTAGGTGCAGCCTTCTGACCTAGTCCTACTTTTACAGAAGAAATCCTTTTATTGAGGGGATTTGTTCTGTGAAGTTTGGATTTAGTCAAAGGTCTGCACTTGAGGACCTAGAGGGCCACATGTGGCCTCGAGGCCACAGGTTCCCCACTCCTGCAGTAGACGGACCTTTGTTGGCAAGGTTATGTCTCTGCTTTTTAGTCTGCTGTCCAGATTTGCCATGGCTTTCCTTCCAAGGATAAGTGTTTCTTAATTTCATGGCTACAGTCACATTTGCAGTGATCTTTGAGCCCAAGAATGTAATATCTGATGATGTCTCCATTTCTTTTCCCTCTATTTGCCAGGAAATGATAGGCCCATTTGCCAAAGTATTAGGTTTTTTTATGTTAAAGCTCCAAGCCAGCTTTAACCCTCTCTTCTTTCACTCTCATCAAGAGGCTTCTTAATTCTTCTTCAATCTCTGCCATCATAGTGGTAATGTTTGCATATCTGAGATTGTTAATATTTCTCTTGGCAACTGTAATTCAAGTTTTTGATTCATCCAGTCTGGCATTTCATATGACATACTCTGCATATAAGTTAAGTAAATAAGGGGACAAAATATAGCCTCATACACTCCTTTTCCAATTTTAAACAAATCAGTTCCATGTTCAGCCCTAACTATTGCTTATTGGCTGCATACAGCTTCCTCAGAGGAGAAGTAAGATAATCTGGCTCTCCCATCTCTTGGAGGACTTGGCACATTTTGGTGAGATCACATAGTCAAAGACTTTAGTGTAGTGAGTGAAGCAGAAGTGGATGTGTGTGTGTTGTTGTTGTTTTTTTTTTTCTGGAACTCCCTTACTTTCTCCATCATCCAGTTAATGTTGGCACTTTGGTGTCTAGTTCCTCTGCCTCTTCAATAGTCTGCCTGCTCTTCTGCTAATTCTCTGTTCACACACTGCTGAAGCCTAGAATACAGAATCTTAAGCATAGCCTCAATACCATGTGAAATGAATGCAATTGCTCAGTAGTTCGAACATTCTTTGGCAATGGTCTTCTTTGGGATTGGGACATAAACTGATCTTTTCTAGTCCAGTGGCTGCTGTTATGTTTTCAAAATTTGAAGGCATATTGAGTGGACCACTTTAATAGCATCATCTTTTAGGATTTCAAATAGTTCAGCTGGAGTTTTATCATCTCTCCTAGCTTTATTGTTAGCAATGCTTCCTAAGGCTCATTTGACTTCATTCTCTAGGATGTCTAGCTCTAGATCAGTAATCAGAGCACTGTGGTTATCAGTTATTAGTGATGTTAAGATCTTTCTTATATAGTTCTTCTGTGTATTCTTGCCACC
The DNA here is from genome assembly GCF_900497805.2 of Vombatus ursinus. Taxonomy (NCBI): domain Eukaryota; kingdom Metazoa; phylum Chordata; class Mammalia; order Diprotodontia; family Vombatidae; genus Vombatus; species Vombatus ursinus. Next base: position 1,515,406 of record NW_020954953.1, read on the forward strand.
TCTTCTTAATTTCTTGTACTTCTGTCAAGTCCCTACCATTTTTTTGTCTTTTATTGTGCCCATGGTTGCATGAAATGTTTCCCTGATATCTCTAATTTTCTTGAAGAGATATCTTGTCTTTCCCATTCTATTGTTTTCTTCTATTTATTTGCATTGTTCATTTAAGAAAATGTTCTTATCTCTCCTTGCTATTCTCTGGAATTTGGCATTTAGTTGAGTATATCTTTCCTTTTCTCCTTCACTGTTTGTTTTTCTTCTTTCCTTAATTATTTGTAAAGCTTTATCAGATAGTCATTTTATCTTCTTGCTCTTCTTTTCTTTGGAATGTTGTTGCTACTTCTTGTACAGTATTTCAGACCGCTATCCCTAGTTCTTCATCCAAATAACTACAAAATTCATAAAATATCTCTTAGAATCAACTCATCAATATACACAAAAGGCCTAAGTTCAATTATAAAGTGTTTTTTAAAGAAATAAAAAGCAACTAAAATGGCTGGAGGAACAGTCAGGGCTCATGACTTGGCCATGACAATATAACAAAAGTGATACTACTAACAAAGTTAATTTATACTTTTAATGCTATACAAATCAAGTTTCCAAGGGGATACTTTGGAACTTAATAAAAGAGAATTCATTTGGAAAAACAAAAGATGTAGAATGTCGAATAAAATGGTAAAAAGAAGTTGGGAGAGAGGAGAAATAGCATTCCAAGACTTAAACTATGTTATAAAACCCCAGTCATCAACTCCATATGGTATTGGCTAAAAATTAGGAAGATAGTGCTTGGAACAAAATAAATAAGGGAGAATCAGAAACAATAGAATTCAGTGACTCAGTCTTTGATAAAGTGGAAAATATAAATTACCTAGGGGAAAAATCCTTATTTCATAATAAATTTCTGGGAAAACTAGAAAGTAGTATGGCAGAAATGACCCAACCTTTCATTGCTGCCAGAAAGTTGGAGAACAAATAATAAACTGGATTGGTGAGTTCCTCACTCAGGGCTCCCTTTTATGAAATCACAAGTCCTGCCTCTACCCTACTGAAAACAAAAACAAACGAACAGAATAAACTACATCTCTTTAGAATTTGTGGCTAAGGACTACCTGCCTGAGAGGCCTTATTAACAGATGGTGGTCAGGTCATGATAATGATGATTCTACGTAATTTGTTTTGGCTGTCTGACGCCCATCTATACATTATCTCATTTCCTGTCTGTACATTCCTTCAGTGGAAGGAAATGGTAGGTTGGATTTTTACAAACACATGATATACTGAAAGCATCCTGGGCTTTAAATTCCACCCTTTGTGATCCTGACAATTTTATCCTCTCAGTAGCAGCAGCAGCTGCATTAATACATATTGCTTACCAGTTCCAAAAAATTGTTCATTTTTAAATTTTCTCTGTGTGACTGTATACTCTAGTTAGCAAACATGGGACCTAACAAAGCACCTATCTTTGCTCTTTTATTTTCTAACCCATCATGGTTGTGTACTGCAGAGGACTCCTTCCCTGAAAAGATAATGATAGGAACTGCAAAAATCCATCAGCATCCAGGTATTGCAATTCTAGTGGCAGCATTCACCATATAATAAAGAGACTGACCTTATTCTTTCATTTCTTTTTTCTTTTATTTTTGCCATGAAGGTACCCTGTGTGATACACAGGGAATAATGTTTAAACATTTGTGTGTCCATTTGGGCAGAGTTTTAAAAAAATTGTATTTTCCAGTTAGTCCTAAAGCAAGGCCTTTTTTACAGGCCATCTTAAAATGTATCAGCATCCACTAAAATTTTCTTATTTAGTTTAGCACTTAATTTATCATCTACCTCCCAGATTTTTTTCCTGTGAATTCTACTATAGAGGGCTATTGGGAGAAATGCTGGGTTGCATTTTCTCAGCCTTTTTCCATTACTCCCATTATGCAATTCAGTCTTTGTAGCAGTTTTCTCTTCTGTTTTATTATTGAATAACTTAAAAAACTCCTGGGATTCATGTAGTTGATGTATTTATAGCAAGTTTAGTTGTACTTCTATGGCAATTTCAGTGACCAACCTTATTTCAGAAAGCAAATGATAGAACATTTCCCCTTTTCAGTAGAGAAGTGGAGGACTACAGATGCAGGGTATTGTGTGTGTGTGCATGCTGTCAGACGTAGTCAATTTGTTGTCAATTTTACTTAGCTGGTTTTTTTTTTCTTTGTTAAAAGGGAGGGCCAATGAAAAGGGAAGTATATGGGGAAATGACTGGTAACAAAAATATGAGGCACCAATTGTGAACTTTTTAAAAACAATTTGGAATGATAGTGTTACTAGTGTATCTTCAAGCCACCAACAGATAACTTAATCCAGATGCTTTCCTTATGCCTCATCTTGTGTCTGGTTGCTATGTTATTTTTGTTACATACTCTAGAATTCATTTTCTCCTTGAATTATCTTTTTTATTTTATATAGACAAAAACATCCATGCCCATAACAAACATATTGCCTCAGCATTCAATTCTCTTGGTACACATAGTACAATAAGAAAGGTAATTTTACAATTTTATGAATACTGAATTAAATAGTACTGTATGCTATTTGTGCTATCCTTTGAGATGCCTGAATTAAAATGGTTCTTTGTATGGGAAGTAGTTAGGAGGGAACAATCCAGCTCTGCCTCAAGACAGACAAAATGGCTTTTATATTTTTGCCTATCAACAAAATTTTAAAATATTTTCCTTTTTTTTTTTAATTTAAGTTTGCCTCTGCAAAAATTGCACTTGCAGCAATCAAACACAAAGTCCTCATTTGGGTACTGTTTGCACATCTCTGTTTCAGTCATATGTATGTATAGAATGATTTTGCATACATGTATATGTGTACATATAAATATATATATACATACACATACATATATACATACACATATGCATATTTCTGCCTAATGATAGTCATCTCTAGGATGGGGGGGAAATAAAAAAGAAAAAAGAAAGTTACATGACAACTTTATTATATATTTAAAAGGAATAGCAAGTTGTACATAATAGATGTGCAGTTTCATGTGCAATCATCTTTTTTTCTATTCTATGTTATAGAAATGCTTGTTTTATTTCTTAAGTTCAGAATAAAATAAATAAAAATGAAGCATTGGCCTGCAGGGCCTCTTTCAGCTCAAACTCTAATAAGCTAGGAATCTATAAGGACAGGATTGCTGAGAAGGAAATCAGACAAACTACATAGCACCAATTTCATGTTGCTCTCCAAGGAAATAGAGTAGCTCTTTTTCTCTTATTACCACCCGAGTCCAAAATGGAATTTGAATTAATACCTCACATTACATTTAGACATATTTACTTACACATTTGCAAACAAGAACATCACACACATGCTATCTTTATATCTATTTCTATATATTCCCCAAATACCTATTAAAGCATGGAATAAATAGACAGCTGCCTTTAGAGACAGTAATGGCCAGGTTCAAGGTCCACCTCTGATGTGTACTCAGTGTGTAACCATAAGCAAGTCTGCAGACCCCTCAGGGCTACAGGCAACTGTCCAGGACTACAAATTGAAAAAAAGTGCCAAACTGCATTGGCAAAGGGAAGTTCCTCATTAGGAATCCAATGAAATCACAGATTTAGACCTTCCCTATCTGTTACTGGAAGTGTGTAGATACATTTATCCATTCTTTGATTTTATACCAATATGCGACTTAGACAGGATCCTTTTTAGTTATTAAAAGATCCTTTAAAAGAAACTTCATTGAGAATATGTATTACCTTAAGTCAATAAAAGGAATCTCTGCTAGCGATCTTTTGCTTTCTGTTTTATGTCTCCAAATGCAACATAAGTGGATAAAAAGAATGGAATCCTTGCACAAATTAAGAAAACCATTTTCTGCCCAAAAATTTTAAACAAAATACTTCTGAATTAAGTTTAAGGAACGTCTCATCTACAGACAGGTTAAGAGGAGCAGTGTGTTAGTCTATACTTTCAATCTATTTCTCTGTTTTGTTCTTCACCATAGATCAAAGTCTATTGATTTTTAATTTGCTGCAGTTGGTACTTTTAGGAAGGTCAAAATCCTTACAATGGAATATATGTAATGAATCCTGAATGTATTATGCTGATGAAACATATTCAAAAGCTTTGACTGTCTCATCTCCAGACCACAGTTCATTTAAGCTGGTCTCTGGCGCATTTATTTGAGGCATTTTTCTCAGTTTTCAAACACAAATTCTCTCATCTGAGAAACTAGACACAGGGATCCCTTGGTTACTCAACTACAACCCTAACAATACAGAACAGACAGAAATAAGTGAAAAAAGGCACTGATTTCTGATGAAAAAAGCTAAGCTAGACTTGAAGATTGCATGCAATGTGATGCAATTGTTTGGTTCACTGACCAGAAAGAAATTATTAGCAGCATAAATTCATCATGCCTGGTAATAGCAAAATGTCTGGAAATTCCAGGAAACAAGTGTATAGCAAGAAGTAAATACACTCATTTACATTTTTCATGAGCCATGTTCAACACATGGTCACAGGCTATGGAGCCAGTTCTCAATAGAGAGTGGCTGAGAGAAAGCTTTCCCCAAGCCCATCTCCTCTCCTAACTGATGGTGGGGGCGCATCCTGGATTTGCTGGGACCTGGGCTGCTCCTATCCCAGTGAAATTGCACTAGTCATTAGAGTCTGGTGTACTTTGGCATTCACACACACACACACACACACACACACACACACACACACTTCAATTTGCCAAGAGTAGTAGATATGAATCTTATTAGACTAATGACAAAATTGAAGTATTAAGGTCAGAAGTCATCTGCCTAATTCTTGCTTTTTGATGAGACATTGGCCTCTTAGATGCCACATTGTGAACAGGAGATGCAAAATGACAATGAGAATTTATGAATTGTGGCTAAAACTGAGCTGGCTTGATTCCTGAAGATTCTGCATTTTATTGATCTTGGCAGAGTTTCTGAAGATATGGCAAATACTTTTTAGAACTGTTTACCACCAGAGATTTTTACTGAATCAATGAGGCTGTTTTATGATTTAATATTGAGAGTGTTTTATCTCCAACTCAGGACTATATGATAGGAGTACTTTTTCAAAGGGGCCATTCATGTGACCTTTTGAAAAGGATTCAGAAAAATCTGAATGTATCACTGTTTCTCATCACAGAATCAATAATCATTCAATAATTAATAATTGCCTAATATATTCCAGGCACTGAGCTAGGTTCTAGTGAAACAAGTACAAAGAATGAAACAATGTCTACTCTACTAACTTTATTAGAATTTATTTCATAATGGAGATATAAATGTATATAAAATATATAAATATATAAGTTAATAAGGTAGTTCAATACAAGGTAGTTGAGGAGGGAAGACATAATCTGTTGGGATCATAATGAAAAGATTCAAACAGATAATGCTTGAGTAGCATCTTAAAGTCAGCAAAAAACTCCCTGAGGCAGAAGTGTGGAAGACTTTGGAACAGCCAGTGCAAAGGGAGGGATATGAGGTAGGTGTCATGTTGAAGAAAAAAGAGATGGTCAGTTTGGCTTGATTTCAGAGTACTGGAAAGGAAACTATATGAAAGTTAGTTTGAGGCCAGATTATATGAGGCTTTAAAAGCCAAACAGCAGAGTCAATATTTTAACTGAATAAGACACCATTGGAGTTGGCTGAGTGAGAGAGCCATGTGTTCAAATCTGTATTCAGGGGAAATTGTTTCAGAAGCAATAAGTAACCTATGCCTTTGTGGAGAGAAGCTTGAGGTGTATAAACCAATCAGAAGACCACTTCAATAATTTAGCAAGAAGTGGTAAAGGCCTGGATTATGGTGATAGTTGTGTGAGTAGATACAAAGGGTCAAATGTGAAAGATATTTAGTAGGTGAAAATGAATAGCTATTTTGCTGTGTAAGGTGAGGAAGAAAGAAGACTTGAGATAATGGCAAATGTATGAACCTGAGAGACCAAAAGGATGGTTGTGACTTTGACAGAAACAAGGTAGTATAAGAGTGGGTTGGGTTTGGGACAAAGATAATAAGTTCAATCTTGGTCATGTTTATTTAGAGCTGTCTCCAGAATGTGAAGTTTGAATTATCCAAAAGACGATTGTTGGGGGTAGACCCAAGATGGTGAAGAAAAGGCAGGTACTCAAATGAGCTTTCCACAAAACCCTTCTGAACAACTTTAAGTAATGCTGCAGAACAAATTTGTCAGTATCTGAACCCAGAAAAGGACAGGATGAAATACCCTTCCAGACCAGGACAACTTAGAGGGTTGGCAAGAAAGGTCTGTAGAATCTGGGTGGGAATGAAGCAGTCCAGCATAGGCTGCACCCCAGGAAAACAGCAGTAGGCTTTGGGAGCTACTGGATCAGTGGGTGGCAGTGGTGGTAGTGGCAATTGTTAGACCTCTCAGCCCATAGACAGTAAATGGGTCAGAAAATTGGTCAGAAAGCAATTACAGGGGTCCATTTGTTGGCAGTGGAGGGAAGGACTCTTGCATTGCTCATACTTAGATCTGGGTCATAGTCCCGGGTCTCAGTCCCAGGGCAAGGAGGAAAACTACCATCCCAGAGCTTGCAACCACAGGGGGACTGTCACTCTGGTCACAGTTCCAGAGTAGAAAAGAGTGTTTGTGATCACTCACAGATCAAGCATAGAGCAAGAGAGTAGTAAACACATCTCTCCCTAGACCATAACATCTTAGAAGAACTGAAAACTTACAGGTTCCCAGAATTATCTCTGAAAACAGCTGCACAAAACTCCTGAAGCTTGAGACAGTACCCCCTCCATTATAGAAATAGAACCTCACTTTAGCATAGATTTAAAAGTCAAGAAATAGGCTAGAAAAATAAGGAAACAGCAGAAAAATATCCTAACTATAGAAAGTTATTATGATGATAGGGAAGATCAAAATACAAACAGAAGACAACAATGAAGTCAAAACTACCATATCCAAAGCCTCAAAGAAAACTATGAATTGGTCTCAGGCCATGGAGGTGCTCAAAAAAGGATTTTTTAAATCAAGTAAGAGAGGTAGAGGAAAAATTTGGAAGAAAAATGAGGGTGATACAAGAAAACAGTTTATAAAAAAGAGTCAACAGCTAGGTAAAGGAGGCACAAAAAGTACTGAGGAAAATAATATCTTAAAAAACTGAATAGGCCAAATGGCAAAAGAGGCACAAAAATCCAATGAAGAGAAGAATGGCTTGAAAAGAAGAGTTGGCCAAATGGAAAAAGATATACAAAATTTCACTGAAGAAAAGAAAATTGTCCAAATGGAAGAGTAATTACAAAAGCTTGCTGAAGAAAATAATACCTTAAAAATTAGAATTGGGCAAGTGGAAGCCAATGGCTTTATGAAGAATAAAAGAAAATCAAAATAATGAAAAACAGAAGAACATGTAAAGTATCTCATTGGAAAAACAACTGACCTGGAAAATAGATCCAGAAGAAATAATTTAAAAATTATTGGACTACCTGAAAGCCATGATTAAAAAAGAACCTGGACATCATCTTTCAAGAAATTATTGGGGCAGCTAGGTGGTACAGTGGATAGAGCACCAGCCCTGAAGTCAGAAGGACCTGAGTTCAAATCTGGCCTCAGACCAAACACTTGACACTTACTAGTTGTGTGACCCTGGGAAAGTCACTTAACCCCAACTGCTTAAGCAAAAAAAAAAAAAAACAAACAAACAAAACAAGAAATTATCAAAGAAAACTGCCCTAATGTTCTAGAACCAGATGGTAAAATAGAAATTGAAAAAATCCACCAATCGTCTCCTGAAAGAGATTCCAAAATAAAAACTGCCAGGAATATTATAGTCAAATTCCAGACCTCCCAAATCAAGGAGAAAATACCATAATTAGCCAAAAAGAAACAATTCAAATATTGTGGAGCCACAGGCAGGAAAACACAAGTTTTAGTAGCTTCTACATTAAAGAATTGAAGGACTTGGGATATGGTATTACAGAGGGCAAAAGAGCTATAATTACAACCAAGAATTACCTAATTAGCAAAACTGAGTATCATTCTTCAGGGGAAAAATGGATATTCAAAGAAATAGAGGACTTTCAAGCATTCTTCATGAAAAGACCAGAGCTGAATAGAAATTTTGACTTTCAAATACATGGCTCAAGAGAAGCATGAAAAGGGAAACAGGAAAGGGAAACCATAAGGGACTTAATAAGGTTAAACTGTTTACATTCCTACATGGGAAGATGATACTCATAATTCATAAGAACTTCCTCATTATTATGGCAGTTAGAAGGAGTATATGTGAACAGAGACATGAGTATGAGTTGAATATGATGGAATAGTTAACTAAAAAAAATTAAGGGGTGAGAGAGTAATTAACTGGAAGAATGGGAAAGGGAGAGCTAGAATGGGGTAAATTATCTCACATAAAAGAAGCATGAATGAGCTTTTACAGTTAATTTGAAAGATGTGGGTGAGGAACACTTGAATCTTACTCTCATCAGAATTGACTCAAAGAGGGAATAATATACACACTCAGCTGGGTATATAAATCTATCTTACAATACAGGAAGGTAGGTGGGAAAGGGGATATAAAAGGAAGGGGAGCAGGGAAAGTGGATTGGAGTAGGTAAAAGTCAGAAGCAAAACACTTGAGAATGGACAGGGTCAAAGAAAGAGATGGTAGGATAAATAGGGGAAAATAGGATGGAGGGAAATAGGCAATTGTTAACTGTGAAAAAATATAGCAAAGTTCTCTGATAAAGATGTTATTTCTCAAATATATAGAGAACTGAGTCAAGTTTGGGAAACTAAGAGCCACTCCCCAATCAATAAATGGTCAAAGGATATGAACAGGCAATTTTCAGATGAAGTAATCAAAGCTATCTATAGTCATACAAAAAAGCTATAATTCACTATTGATTAGAGAAATGAAAATTAAAACAACTCCAAGCTAGCATCCCACACCTATCAAATTGACTAATATGACAGAAAATAAAAATGACAAATGTTAGGGGGATATGGGAAAATTGAGACACTAATGTACTCTTGGTGAAGTGGTATACTGATTCAAACATTCTTTTTTTCATGTGAAAGACTAACTATATTTCCCTCCATCCTATCCTACCCTCCACCTCCCATTTATCTTATTATCTTCTTTGACCCTGTCCTTCTTCAAAAGTTTGCTTCTGATTATCCCCTGCCCCAATCTTCCCTCCCTCTATGTCACTGATTATCAATTTTTCTCCCTTATTGATTACACTCAGTTTTGCTGGGTAGGTGATTCTTGATTATTGTATTCTTAGCTCCTTTGACCTCTGGAATATAATATTCCAAGCCCTCCAGTCCCTTAACATAGAAGCTGCTACACAAGATTATCCTGATTGTGTTTCCACAATAATTGAATTGTTTCTTTCTGTCTGCTTGGAATATTTTCTACTTGATCAGGAAACTCTGAAATTTGGCTATACTATTCCTAGGAGTTTTCCTTTTGAGATCTCCTTCAGGAGGTGATCAGTGGATTCTTTCAATTTCTATTTTACTCTCTAGTTTGAGAATATCAGGGAAGTTTTCCTTGATAATTTCTTGAAAGACGATGTCTGTGCTCTTTTTTTGATCATGACTTTCAGGTAACTCAATAATTTTTAAATTATCTCTCCTGGATCTACTTTCCCAGGTCAGTGTTTTTTTTTTCCAATGAGATATTTCACAGTCTTCTGTTTTCTTCATTCTTGAAGCATTCTTTAGAGTAATTTGGAACTATGCCCAAAAGGCTATAAAACCATGCATATACCCTTTGACAAAGCAATACCACTAGTAGATCTGTATGCCAAACAGATTTTTAAAAACATAAAGGAAAAAGATCTCTATGTACAAAAATATTTATAGCAGCCCTTTTTAGTGGAAGTATAAAATTGGAAAGTTAAGGGATATCCATCAAATGATGAATGGCTGAACATGTTGTATATGATTGTGATGGAATACTATTATGCTGTAAGAAGTCAATGAGCAGGATCTTCTCAGAAAAAACCTGGAAAGACTTACATGAATTGATACAAAGTGTACTGAGCAGAATCAGAAGAGCACTGTATAGAGTAATAGCAATATTGCAAGATGATCAACTATGAATAAATTAGGTATTCTCCACAATACAATGATCCAAGACAATTATGAAGGACTTATGATGAAAAATGCTATCCATCCCCAGAGAAAGAACTGTTGGAGTCTGGATGCAGATTGAAGCATACTTTTTCTTCATTTTCTTTATTTTTATTGAGTTTTTTTTGTCAGTGTTATCTATCTTTCACACTATGACTAACATAGAAATATGTTTTGCATGACTGCACCTATATAATTTATATCAAATCTCTTGCCTTCTCAATGGGAGGGATGGGAGGGAGGGAGGGAATTTGGATCTCAAAAAAATTTTTAAAAGTCTTTAAAATTATTTTTACATATAATTGATGGGAAAACAAAAATATTAAATTTTTAAAAAAATTGTTGATGTGGTTCTGAAATTCAGAAAAAAAATTAATGGATATTTGGGAGCATTTGCATGGAGAGGGAGGTGGTGAATTTACCAAAAGAAAAGGTGTAGAGAAGTGGACTTACATCAGAATCTTATGGGGATCTTACAGTTATATGCCATGATATAAATGATGAATAAACAAGGAAACTGAGGAGTTACCAGATAGGGATGAGGAAAACCAGGAGAAAATAGTGTCACAAAAATCCAGAAAAGATGGAGTTCAGGAGCAAGGGAAAGTTATCAGTGTCAAATACAGCAAACAATTTGAGATGTTTGAAAATTGAGCAAAGACCATCAGATTTTGCAAGTAACAGATCAGTGGTAACTTTGGAGAGAACAGTTTTGATTGAGGGATGAGGTCAGAAGTCAGATTGTAAAGGACTGAGAGGAGAGGATGGTGGGACAACAAGTATAGTAATCTTTTTCAAGGATTTGTCTAAGAATGGAAGTTTAGATATAGGATGATAGCTTGAAGGAATACTAAAGTCTAGTGAATATTTTTTAAGGATGAGAGAAGATTGGGCATATTGGAGGTACTGCTAGATAGGCAGGTTGAAGATTCAAAGACTCTTCAAGAAGATTGCCTAATATATACTTCTACATAGTTCTGGGGTTATATGCAGTTTGATTCTTCAGAAACAGCATTATTCCTTAACTCATAGATATACTGCCCCATCAGAAGAAATGTGGTGTTAAAGAGACAGGTTTTAATCTTGGCAATAACTATCTACTCCATGGATAATAAGCTAGCTTTAATCTTAAAACTATTGCTTTCTTACTACCTGCATCTTCTTGTGCTCAGTGAAATTTGTCTCTTTCTTCATAACACAGCTTCCTTGGCCACCTTCTTTAGCCCTGGTTACTCTTTCACTCATATCCCATAACTCAGTGGTCAGGGGGAGATGGAGGTAGAATGTTCTTTTCCACTTCTAGGCTTTCCATCAACCACCATCACTCAGTAACCTCTCTTCATTTTATGTTCACCCAATGTATATTTATCATGCAATCAACATTCTGGTATCTGGGAGGTTGGCAAACAACCACCAAAATCTTGATTGGGTTACACACACACACACACACACACACACACACACACACACACACACTTTTATATGTATAGGCACATAGACAGATACATAGATTCTTCCTTAAACACCCTAACATCCCAATTCCTCAATTTTCTCATTTTCCGTGATTAGAAAAAAAGATGATTGCACATGAAACTGCACATCTATTATGTACAACTTGCTATTCCTTTTAAATATATAATAAAGTTGTCACGTAACTTTCTTTTTTCTTTTTTATTTCCCCCCCATCCTAGAGATGACTATCATTAGACAGAAATATGCATATATGTATGTGTATGTATACATACAATGCTGCCATGTCTCTTTTACTTATCTTATTTCTTTTTTTTTTATTTTCCCCCCTCCTTTTCCTTTGCCCTTTTACCTCCTACTGCCTATTGGGCAAGTTAGATTTCTATACCTAACTGATCATGTTATTCTCTCCTGGAGCCAAATCTTATGAGAGTAAGATTCAAACAATGCTCATCTCCCTCCCTTCAGCCCCTCTACTATAATAGATTTTTATGTCTTTTCCTGTAATATAATTTACCCTTGTCTGCCTCCTCCTTTCTCAGTACATTTTCTTAAATCAGATTAATCTACTTACTTGTATCTATTTAACCCACTTGATCAGATTTTTTTTATCATTGCATCAAAGTCAACTTATACAAATCCAGTACTCCTTTAAAATGGTGAAATAACAATATAATTCTCAAGAGTTACAAGTGTCATCTTCCCTTGTAGGGATGTAAACAGTTTGCCCTTATTAATAACATGGTTTTTTTATGTTCTGTTTACCTTTTTATGTCTCTCTTGAGTCTTGTATTTGAAGATCAAATTTTCTGTTGAACTCTGGTCTTTTTATCAGGAGGGTTTGGAAGTACCTTATTTCATTGAATGCCCATCTCCTCCCCTGAAATATTATGCTCATTTTTGCTGGATAGATTATCTTTGGTTGTAATCCAAGCTCCTTTGCCTTACAGAATATCATATTCCATGCCCTATGATCTTTTAATGTAGAAGTTGCAAGGTCCTGCACAATCCTGACTATGGTTCCATGATATTTAAATTGTTTCTTTCTGGCTGCTTGCAGTATTTTCTCTTTGACCTTGTAATTTTGGAATTTGGCTACTACATTCCTTGGCATTTTCAATTTGGTATCTCTTTCAGGAGGTGATCAGTGGATTCTTTCTATGGTTATTTTACCCTCTGGTTCTAGGACCTCAGGGCAGTTTTTTCCTTGATGATTTCCTGAAAGATGCTGTCCAGTCCCTTTTTTTAATCATGATTTTCAGGTAGACCAATAATTTTTAAATTGTCTCTCCTGTATCTATTTTTCAAGTCAGTTGTTTTACCAATGAGGTACTTTACCTTTTCATCTATTTTTTTCATTCTTTTGTTTCTGTTTGACTGATTCTCACTCTTTCACAGAGTCATTAGCTTCCACTTGCCCAATTCTAATTTTTAACAAATAATTTTCTTCTATTGTATTTTGCACCTCCTTCTCCATTTGGCCAATTCTCCTTTTTAAGGAGTTGTTTTCTTCAGTGTACTTTTTTTCCATTTGACCAATTGTATTTTTTAAGGACTTGTTTTCTACAGTTAATTTTTGCCCTTCCTTTTCCAAGCTATTGACTCTCTCTTGCATACCTCTCATTTCTTTTCCCAATTTTTCTTCTACCTCTCTTATTTGACTTTTAAAATCCTTCTTGAGTTCTTCCAAGAAGGATTTTCAGACTTCAGACCAGTCAATAATCCCTTTTGAGGTTCCAGATGTGGGTTTGTTGACAATGTTGTCCTCTTCAGAATTTCTGCCTTGATCTTCACTGTTCTCATAATATGAATCTATGGTATGTTTCTTTTTGCTCATGTTGTTTGCTTATTTCCTCTCCTTTAAAAAAAATTGAGCTGTCCTGCTGCAGAGCAGGGGACACTGACCCAAGCTTCTTGTCCTGGGAGCCCAGGGCCTGGTCATTGGCTTTGTGTGTTGGGGCCTCAACTACTGGCAGTTGGAGACTGTAGGGTTCTGGCAGCTTACCTGGTGTTGGGCTGGAATCAGCAACACTGGAAGTCTAGGGGTAGGATTGGGTAGTCTGGCCCTGGAGGTTGCCTGCTCACCCAGGCCTTTCCTTTCCTTCCTTTCACTTTCTTTGACTCCTTTCAGATGGATGTTTTGCTGCTGCAGGATGTTTCTCTGCCTGGCGCCCTTGGAGCACTTCCCAGAGTTTTGCTGAGGTGCTGGGAGACTTGACTGCTGTAGAACACAGAGGCGCGTGGTGATTTTCTGAGCTAGTGTCTACTGGTTCCCCTGCCTGTACTGAGGTATTCAGGGGGTCCTGGTGTTGGCACTTGCCTGCTCCACTACCCTTGGGCTTAGGATCTCCCTCTGGTATGCTGAGGTGGGGCTTGTCACTGGCTTCCTGGGCTGCCTCTTGTCCTGTCCTGCTCCCCCTCCCCTAGAGGAAGAGGGACATTTCCTGATAATCCCCCCAAGCTACCTGGGCTACTGGACTGCTGCACCCCATCTTTCATCTGGTTCAGCTGTTCCAGGGTGTTTTCTGGGACAATATTTTCTAGGCTTTCAGAGGTTAATCTACTTACCTTATTTCTTTCAAAAATGGTGTACTCACTCAGCCAGATAATCCAGTCCTGGGTTTTATCCCACCAAATATCAGCATTAACCTCTGATGTCAAATTTGCACCTTTGTTTTAAGATATCTAGTTATTCTTAAATGTTGCCTAAACTTTTGGAATTTTTGTACCAATACTTGATGCCAGGCTTCTTTCTTGAAACTCAACTTTTAGTATTTTTTAAATGTCTTCTTTGTATTTGTTCATTTGTGCTGTTCTTCCTTCTTTGTGGCTATACTATATATTGAATTTGTGAGATTGGGGAACATACATAAACTATGTTCCCCCTCCCCTATAATTTTTATTATAAAATCTTCAACCCAGGAAAGTCATATATAATGCACAACCCTAGTTTCTCTATGCTGTTTCCAGGTCTGACCATATCTCTGTAAATGGCACCCCAAATCACATTAGCTTTTGTGGTGGCTATATCAACCTTTTGAACTCATATTGAAAACGCATTCAACTAAAATGCCCATATTTTATTTTAATGTTACCTCTATTTTATAATTATGAGAGTGGTTTTACATCCATTTACATTAAATATCATTATTTGCAATTTGGTAAAATATTCTTGCCTGTCTACTCTTTTTTGAATCTGATTCTCTCATCTGGTGTGTTAGATGTACTATCCAGCTTTGTGTCACATGAAAACTTGATAAACACATCACCTAAACCTTTATTGAAACAAAATTAAAATGCCAAACATCACAGGGACAAGCACAGATGCCTGGAGTAGTACAATGGAGAATTCCTTTGAAATTGACATGAAGTTGACCATTCATGTCTTTTCTTTGGATGTTGACATTCAGTTGTGAATCTATCTGCCATCTCTTTATCTGCCTTTTCTCAATAATTCTCCCATTCTAAATGTTCTTATAAAGATGATGGGAAATGGCTCAGCAATCACATCTACCTTGTTTTTTTCAATGTTCTACTTGGAGACATCTAGGCCAAGTAATTTGAACTTATTATGGCCATTAAGTGCTTTTGTCTTCTCTCTACTTATTTGAGGCATGAAGTCCCCATTAGCTATTTTTGTTCTCTCTTTTCTAGTCTAAATGTAATTTTCCTTGGCAGAAAAGACAAAATAAAAGTTGGATAGCTGTGCTTTCTCTCTGTCACGTATTATCATCTAATATACTGAAAATAATGGTCTTTCTTTGACCCTTTTCTTTTCCCAGTATAACTTAAAAATATGTTTTTCTTGTTCTTAGTTTTCTACACATTCCTCAGCACTCCTGACACTAATCTTATAGCACCTTACCAAAATTTTTTTCATTCTATACTATTCACACTCAGACTCTACCCAATGCATGTATTTTAATATGCAACTTGATTTGAGATTTCCCTGATTATGCGTATCATTTTTTAATTAATTCCCTTTTATCTTCATTTGAAATATTGCATGTTTGTATGTGTGATATCATATTTGAGATCTTCTAACCCCTCCTATACTGACTTCTTCAATAAAATGATCTCTACTTGGTATTTTGCTCTGATATCATACAATGGAGAGTTTTGTTAGATTTGCCCTAAGCTATTTGTAGCCATATAAAGTAATGAGCAGTTAATGAATAGGAAACCTTAATAATTAGTTTCTATACTACCCTCTCCACCCCATTACTACCACTACCAGTAGTTTTCTTTGACATTAGAGAAAACCAATGTTTTATGTAGTACAATTTAATATCTCTAGCTAGACAGGGAATTTTCACAAAATCTCTCACACATATTCCTTCTCTCTATTTTCAACTCCCAAACCTAGTTCAGGTTCTTATTACTTCTAGCCCTCACTACTGAGGGCTATTTGTTCTTCCAAACTCAAGACTCTGTTTTCCTCCCTCTCCAAGCCATATTCCTCAGTCACCAAAGTGATTTTCGTAAGGCATATGTCTGACCATTTCATCCCCATATTCAATAAACTCTAGTGATTCCCTATTTATGGACTGGTCACATGATTTCCTTGTTATACAGAACTATCAGGCAACTAAACTTCTTCTGCCAATGTTGGTCAGCACCTTTAGAGCATCTTTATTTATAGTAAAAGATGCCTAGAGCAAGAGTAAGCAAACTTTTTTTTTTCTCTAAAGGACCAGGTAGTAAATACTTTTAGCTTTTCAGGCCAAGAGATAAAATTGAGGATATTATATATCTTATATAACAAGAGATTAAAAATAAACAATTTTCCATAAATTTTCATGACAAAATTCAAAATATAATAATAATAAGTACAAGTTTTTGTAATGCTGGTCTAATAATAAGAATAATTGAACTTTTGAGGGGGAGAATAACATTTTATTTAATTGGGATTCAAAAGTAGAGCTCCATATCATCAAAAATCAATTGCAAGTGTTCATCTGTCAATGTTGATATGATGAAATTTTATGTATTTCATCTTTAGAAATCTTTTCTCAAAGATAGATACTGCTAAATACTACTATCAATCTGTAAGTACAAGATTTTAATTGAGCATATTCATTACTTGGAAGGCATGTACAGAATTCCCTTAGATTCTCCTCTTCATGTTTGCCTTTTAGTATGTGAATATCTTATAAATTGATCTTTTTCAATTGAATGTTAGGTAGAAGTTCCTCAAATGCAAAGTTAAATGGATTTTGAAATATAGGAATTCATTTTTACTTGCATTGAGTTCCTAAAAACACTGCTAGAATTTTATTTTCATCTCAGAAAATATATTTGCTGCAGATTTGCATGGGAATGTAGATCTCACTTTTTGTTTTCGATTTTTGACAACACAGGAAGTATATGATGCAGTTTAAAATTACTTGTGGTCCAAATGTTAATTGTCATTGAATTGACTAAGCTATAATATATATTTTACATATAATCTCTGTCTTAGCATTTTCATTTGAATTACTAAGATACATAATCAGTCTTAGTCCTGGGTCAAAAATATGGTAATAATTTTTTTAATCTTTTTTTTTTCCATTTTGACCTGATGAGTATGTATTGCCAACAAATTGAATAAATAAATAACACATGAGGTATATGAAATACTACCAACTGTTAACTGATTCATTGTGATCAGTAGCATGCCTACCAGCAGTGTGAGTCAATGAGAGCTCTACATATATAGTCTTTGTCACAAATATTGCCATTGTGCAGGAAAATAATCATAGAAAACATGTAAATGAATAAGTATGGTGTCTTCCAATAAAATTTCAATTATGGACACTGAAATTTGAGTTTCATATAATTTTCACATGTCACAGAATATTATTCTTCTCTTGATTTTTTCAACCCCTTGAAAAGTTTAAAAAATCATTCTTATCTCAAAAACAGAGAGTGGACAAGATTTTGCCCACAGACCATAGTTTTCTGACCCCTACTTTAAATCAATGGATAGTTAAGTGATTTTTCCAAGGGAATAATAACAATAACAATAATAATATAGCTAGCATTTATATAGTGCCTGCTATATGCCATCTTCTATGCTAAGCACTTTATACAAATTATCTCATTTGTTCCTCATATCACCTCAAGAGATAGGTGCTATTATCATTACCATTTTACAGATGAGGAAACTGAGACAAACAAAGGTTTAGTGACTTTTCCGGGGGAACACAATTAATAAGTGTCTGGATTTGAACTCAGGTCTCCCAACTCCAAGCCTAGCATTCTATTTACTATATCCTCGATATTCACAGCCTCCTCACTACATATCTAGAATATATCATACATATAACTAAAACCTAGTTCTTTCTGGTTTTAAGACCAGCATTTATTAAGTGCTTTCTATGTTAATCTCTAGGGATACAAATACAAAAGGGAAGTATTTCCTCTATTCTAGTTTTCTATTTTATTTCTAATTTATATTCTCTATTATATTTTATATTCTAGTCCAGAGAGACAACATATATAGATGGAAAAGATGTGGAAACTTTAATAGCCTGAAATGTTAATATGAATCAGTATTGTTATGTAGCAACAAATGAGAACAATGACAGCAATGCAATTGTATAAAATTAAGAGAGGGGGCAGGTAGGTGGCACGGTGGATAGAGCTCCGACCTTGGAGTCAGGAGAACCTGAGTTCAAATCCGACCTCAAACACTTGACACTTACTAGCTGTGTGACCCTGGGCAAGTCATTTAACCCCAAATGCTTCGCCAAAGAAAAAGCAAAACAAAAACAAAAACAAAAAACATAAAATTAAGAGAGGGAGAGCTTCCAAGAGTACTGAGTTGCTGGTCTCTCTGCACTCAGACTTTAGTCAGACTTCATCCAGAGTCATTTCCCAGCATCAGAGATTAGGAAGAAAACTGATCATCTAGAATGTCCAGAAAAAGACAGAAGGATTGTGAAGAAAGACATTTGAGTCCATGTCATGTAAGGATCATTGAACCACCTGGTCCTGTTTAGTCTAGAGAAGAGAAGATTTGGTTTAATACAAGAAGATCCAAAGTTATATACACTTCAGATATCCATCTTATTTTTATTTGCTATTGTATGTCTACTTATGAGCTTTTTCTTCTTATCCTTAAACAAATAAATAAGAACTCTTTATTAGGTTTCATGCATGCTTCCCCAGCAACAGTATTTGAAACTGTAGTTTGTACTTGGTTAGGATATAAAAATAAAACTAAAATTCATCAGAACTTGCCATCAGAACTCTCCAAGTCCCAGAAGGGGAATCTGGTAGAATAGTGATTATCCATATTCTGGTTGGAACCAGGGGGCAGGACCAGTATCAATAGATGGAAATTGCAAAGAAAGAAATATTGACTGCATATAAGGGGAACAAAGAAACAAAAAAAACTTTCTAAAAAAAAAGCTGTCCAAAAGTAGAACGTTCTTCAACATATGGTAGGTTCCCCAAATTGGAGGTCTTTAAGCATAGGTTGTCCAACCACCTGTCAGATATGTTGTTATTGTTCAGTCATTTCAGTCATGTCCAACTCTTTGTGACCCTATTTGGGGTTTCCTTGGCAAAGATAATGGAATAGTTTGACATTTCCTTCTCCAGCTCTTTTCACAGATGAGGAAACTGAGGCAAACAGGATTAAATGACTTGCATATGGTCAGACAACTAGTCAGTATCTGAGATGAATTTTAAACTCAAGTCCTCCTAACTCCAGGGCCAGCACTCTATCCACTGTGCCACCTAGGTAACCTCAGATATGTTAAGGGGGAGGGGTTTCATATATGGGCTGGACAATCAAGGTCACAGAGATTCCTTCTAACAGGAATATATATATATATATATGTACATATATATATACACACATATATATATGTACATATATATATACACATATATATGTGTGTATGTATGTATATGTATATATAATTTCTCAGTGTGGTAGCTAGGGAAGGGTGTTTTGGTCTTGACAAAGTGACAGGAATGGTGAGTGTTGCCATGAGGGATTAAATTGACACACCTTGAGAAACAATGGTGATATTAATTTGATTATGCTTATGGGAGAAAGAGATGTAAAATGAAGGAAAGGTTAACTAAGAGAGAGTACGATAGAAAATAGATGATTGAGGTGGATGGATGGATGGAATGTAAAGCATGATCTAATTGATCTGGTCAAGGGTTGCTTAGATATTATGGAATATGAAATATTTTACTCACCAACCCAAATAATTTGGCCAAAGCACAGAAATTCCAAAGTTAGATAAATTAAGTTATTCAAGGCATGCTCTCTTAATATTCATTCAGGGGCAGGAAGAATGGTAAACACAGAGAGCTAATGAGATCATTCTCTGTTATTGATAAAACCTTTCCTATCCTCTCCTTCTTAGTCATCTTTGTCAACATCTTCATCATATTGGAGTGGTTAAATGTGAAATCAGAAATACCTGCCTCTGACATTTATGAGATGCATAACTATTGACAAGTCACTTAATATCTGCAAGCTTATTTCTTCTTCTTTAAAATGGGGATAATTGTAGTTGTAATACAGACCACACAGTGTTGTTATGAGACTCAAGATAATAATAATAAATATTATTATTACATATAAAGTGTTTTGCCAACTTTTAAGTACTATATGTGTCCGTATTTTATCATAATCATTATCATCCCTGACATTTAAATAATGTTCAAAGCACTTTGAAATCCATGATCTTATTTGAGATCATGAATATGTACAAATAGAACAAATAAATTAATAAAGTTATATTTTGCTTATGTGAATCGGTTACTTTATAGTTCTTTGTATAGTAGCATAGTGAAAATATATGGAAACACATTTAAAAGCAATATAATTTAAAATCAAACTATACTGCCTTTGAAGTATTAAACAGAAAAATCATTATCAGTTTAATGATCACCCTATTACTAAAGGAAAGGAAAATAAACCATCACTGATAAGAAGTTATTCTTGAAATATATTATATCCACTAAAATGAATAGCCCTTTAACCAATTGTTGTTACTATTTTCTCATATGCTGTTAGTTGATTATTTCTTTGGCAGTAAAGTTTAAAGAAATGAATAACTCATTCTGCATGTATCCTAGACCTAATGAGTTTTATTTCAATAATATTTAGCTGTATGGTTTCTATAATAAAGAGCAACTATCAACCAGATGTAAAATGTAGCTAAAGAAATTGCAAAAAAATTAGATATGAAACCCTTCTGCCTCTCTCTGTGGTGCTTATAGAAGGAATTATCCTAAAGGTCTCAAAATAAAACCAAAGGCTAAAAGTAGACATGTTGGGGAGGGTTTAAGGGAGGTGGAACGTAATGCACTTAAAGCAAGAAAGCAAAGTAATAGGCTAATGAGAATACATACATGCATATATACATACATTCATACATGAGTGTGTGTATATATATACACATACACACAAACACACATATATGAGGTTAAAATATTTAATTGTTAGGGTGGGAAGTCAAATAAGCATCATTCTATAAATATCTTTGTAAATGTGTCTTAGGAAAATGCAAATTAATGAAGAGATAGGAATTCACTGTCATGAAGCTACCAAAAAAGAAATTACCAAATAAACGTATTATACCACAAATAAGAAACCCAAATATGGCATAGTGGCCTCACTCACTCAGCAAAGGAAATTTGACATAGTCATGGAGATGAAATGTAATTCACACCCATAAGAAACAGAGGCAAATTGTGGTATTTGGTGTAATAGAACAGAATACTTCCTCTTCAACACATAATAAAAGACTAAAAATACCATGGTCTTTTTAATCCCTCTCTCTTATAATTTTTAAAGAAATTGTAATACAAGGACCACTTAGTATCTTTGTATTGGTTTTTATTGAAGGTCAGCAACCAAACTTCCAATTTTGTTTCCTGTTTGCAGTTAAGGAGAAGGGGGTATTTGGCATTTTTTCTTACTCTGTCATGGGCTATTTCAAGGGTTTCATATCAGGGGATATTAGTTAAAATATATTTTCTATTTCTCCATCAGTTTACTTTCTTAAGAAAATCTACTCAAAGCTACACATAAATAATAGATGTCCTCAATATATAGCCAGAGCTCAATTTTGGCCCAAAGTTTTAAAAAGTAGATTTTCCTATTTTTATTCCATGCTTCATTTACATAATGATAGCCTCTTTCATAAGGGGTTTATTCTAACTACACAAACAATAAGTCAACAACCAAAACACATTGCATGATTGATAATCCTGACAAGGGGATTATAGTAGACAATTCTTGACAAAACAGTTCTGCTAAGTAAATGACAATGTGGCATTTAACAAAGGAAAATAAAAGAAAAACAGGAGGAGGGAAATGATTTAAAAACATGAAAAATGACAAGGTAACAGAAAAATGACATGGATGAATTAGGATAAATTATTTTTTCTTCATATTTTGTTTTTTCCCCAATTATTAAACATTAAAAATGTGTTAATATGAGTGAACAAGGTACTCATACTACATGGATTTCAATGACCTCACCAGTAAAACTTAGGTTGTACTAAATAATCTGAGTGAGGCCTTAGTTTTGAAGTTCTGCCATTTTTGTCACCCTCTTCATCATTCTCATTGTGCAAGGTACACAGAGCTTAAAGTCTTGTCTCTAGTATGTACTGGTTATGTGACTCTGGGCAAAACACTTAATGTCTTTATTAAATTAAAATTACATTTTTAATTAACATGAATCTATTTTCTCTCCTTCCTACATATACCCATTGGGGAAAAAGGAAAATTCCTTGTAATAAATCTTCATAGTTAAGCAAAGCTAATTCTTTCATTTCTATATATGTATATACACATACATATGTATATATACATACAGGCATATACAAATGTGTCTCTATGTATAGGTATGATTCTGGACCCTGAATCCATTCCTTGTCTGTCAGGAGATAGCATGATTCCTCATTAATTTCCTGGAATCATGGATAGTTACTGCATTGATCAGAGTGTTGCCAATTTTCAAACTTGTTTTTAGAGTCTTGTTATTGTATTCATTTTTCTATTTCTGCTCATTTCATTCTTCATCAATTCCAATGTATTCAAAAGTATTTGTTGTTTAACATAAGTTATACTATGAACTATCTTTTTGGCTCTACTCACTTCACTCTGCATCAGTTCATGTGTCTTTTAATATTTCTTTGAAATCATCCATTTCCTCATTTCCTAAAACAAAATAGTACACCATCACATTCATATACCACCCTTTGTTCAGTCATTTCCAACTTTCTTTCTGGCTGCTTGCAATTTTTTTTTAATCTGGAAATTCTAGATTTTGTCAAGATAATCCTAGGAGTTTTCACTTGAAGTTTTCTTTCAGGATGTGAATGGCAGATCCTATTTTCACATTGCCCAATTTTTCTAATATGCCTGGGGCATTTTTAAAACAATTTCAGGTAATTCACTGATTCTCAACTTATTTCTACTTGATATGTTTTACCAGTTTTTCATGTATTTGTTATCTTACATTTTCCTCTATTTTCTCAATCTTTTTACTTTAATAACTCTTTTTTCTCCTAGAATTATCAATGTTTGATCCATTTAGATTTAGGGGAAGTTTATTACTAAGATAAGGTATCATATTAAGGTATTGACTTTCTTCCTAAGTCTCCATAGCTTTCTTTTCTTCTATGATGAATATAATATATATGTATAAAACTCAATAGATGTGAAATTCAGAGAAACATGGGGTTATTTTCATGATATGTAGAGTGAAAAAGATCAGAACAAGGAAATTGTACAAAATGATTACAACAATGTAAATTCAAATATCACTGTTTAATTGAAAAAGGAATAATGATCCTGGATATCAGGCAATAAAACCTCCTCTCAGAGAGAATGGGGGTACTTGGGAAGCTATTCACAGGGTGATTATCAGTTCTTTTTTTCTTTACTTTTTTCTTTGTTACAAGAAAAGGTTCAATTCCAGAGGATAGATGGTGAGGAAGGTATATTAAGAAATTATTATTATATGCAACAGAAAGAGCACAAGTTCCAGAATTAGATGACCTGCATTCAAATCTGGTTTCTGATGCATAGTACCTGTGTGACCTTGTGCAAGTAAACTCCTTAGTTTAACCACTTGTAAAATGTGACTAAAGCTTCCAAAATACTAGGTTCCAATACTAAGTTGGCACTAGTTGACTTCTGAGGTCCTTTCCAACTCCAGATCTATAATATTGTGAAATTAATAAAATGAAATAGATGGAGTAGTATGAAGTAAATTATGTACAGCTGGAAGTGGAGAGTACTTTCCTCTGTTTACTATGACAACTCAGTAATACTTTGATGAGAAAGAGGAGTCAGAAAGGGGACTCAGGGTTCTGGATAATAGGAGATATGCTTTTGGCTAATAGTGAAATGATCCATCTTAGAGAAAACAGAGAACATAACAAAGAAATATTAAGGCATCATAAATTCTTAAAGTTGGAAACCACCTTGAAGAACACCTCTTTCAAACTATGTCAACAATAACACAGTCAGAGAGACATCCATTCAACTTCTACTTAAGTGATTCCCTTAATGAAGAGCTCACCATAAATCTTGAGGCAGTTTATTCTTGGGCAATGCTCATTATTAGGAAATACTTTTTTTTCTATTGAATCAAAATCTGCTTCCATGGAACTTCTACCTATTGGTACTGTATGCCCTCTATCAGAAAATATAAGAATCCAATCTCACTTCTGCATGACAACCCTTAAAATTCAATTCAATTCAACAAATTAAGAACCTACAATATATAAGATGATGGGGCACCTAGGTGGTACAGTGGATAGCTCACAATTCTTGAAGTTAGGAAGACTCATCTTCCTGAGTTCAAATCTGGCCTCAGACACTTACTGGCTATGCGACCCTGGGCAAGTCATTTAAGCTTATTTGTCTCAGTTCCTCATCTGTAAAATGAGTTGGAGAGGGAATGGCAACCACTCAAGAATCTTTGCTAAGAAAACCCCAAATGGGGTCACAAAGAGTCAGACATGGCAGAAAAATGATGAAAAAGCTCTAACAATATATAAAATGAAAAAAGAAGTCTATCATGTTCCTCACTGAGTCTTTTCTCCTGAATTAATAACAATTACAATGACAGCATATGGCTATTAAGGGAAAAGTAGGCTATATATGTTAAGAATCTGACTAGCATCAAAAAGTCATAGCAGGAAAAAAAACACTTAGAGCAAATAATTATGCGAAAGCATCTTAACATATAGTTTTGCAGCTGTAAAGGGGATGGCAATAGATTTAGAAAGTGTTCAGAGAAAAATTCCTACAGTGTTAATGTAGCATGGCATGGGTTCATCAAGGGAAGGCAGCTATAGAAAAAAAATAATAGTTTTGTATATAAAAAAAAAGGAAACCAGGATTGGGATTACTGATCTTGTTTACCACTTTTTAACTTTATTCTGCCTAAATAGACTGCCCACACCAACTAAATCATAGGGTTCTTTGAAATATTAAAGCAATAATCTTGAAGAGGAAATACATGGTGAAATTTCTAAGTTCACAAAGGGCAAAAGTTATTCTAAGCAATGAAATGTCAAGGCACAAGTGTTAAACTTCAGAAAGACCTCACAAAACTGTTTAGTGGGTGGAAAATTAGCATTAATGTGAGCAAAGGGAAGTTAACACATTTTAGTGAGAATAATTCCAGCTATCTCAATTATGATTTTATGAGTTCTAGGCTAATAACAACCCAAAAAAAGTTTCTAGAATTCATTGTAGCAAGAAGAGATGTCTTTAGAGAATAGTATTATGCTTAGAGACAAAAATTCCCCTAAACTTTTGGACATTATTGTAAAGGGTAATGAAGATAAGGTAAAACATCATATAAGACAATAAGTGAGGCTACATCTGTAATATTGAATGTCAGTTAAGTCATTATACCTTAGGAATGGCAACAGATCAAAGAAAGATTATTATAGCCATCTGAATTTCTGATAGATGGGTTTATAAGAACAAACCGAAAAAATATGGTGACTTTTGAGACTGAAAAATCAATGGCTAAGTACAATTTGGAAAAGATAAATTCAGAAATTACAAAAAGGGCCTAGGGCAAAATACAAATGGAAAAGGACAAAAGACAATGAATAAATGAGCAAGTATTCAAAAAGGACTTTATGTTTCATACTTTTTATAGATTTGTAATATTATCTTTGTGGTTACTGACAGAGAAGTACAAGGTATCCACACTTCTCTGTGTGACTCGCCCACGGTTTTTAAATAAATTTTTCATATAAGACCCATTATACTTACTAAAAAAGCCTTTCTCTAATTTCCTTAATATATTGGGGGTATCATTAAGACTGACATTTGTTTTGTCATTCTCACTGCTTCAGAAGGAACTAATGAAGCAGAAATTTATACTTAAGTTAATGACCAAGTATTTAACTTTCATTTATCTTTGATACTTCTTTTGACCTTTGCAGTAAATGACAATACCTTATGGTATGCAAGCAGAATCATTGATGAAAATCCCTATTTTCCATCATCAATTTATGGAAACCATGCCGTAAAGAATATCCAGAATCGGATATTTTTTTTCTTTCCATTTAATAATTCCTCTTTAGAAACAAATTATCTAATAACTATCTGATTTAATGATAATTTGATATCATTGATTTAGTCTCTATTTATCTTATTTGTTCATTGTTTTTGCATGATTAGACTTTCATCTCCTTGAAAGTGGGTATAGAGATTTTGTTCCCTTTCTTTTTATCCTCAATTTTTAGTACAATCCACATAGACACTTGATATAAATGCAATTGGACAATTTAAAGAAGTCGCACCTAAGTGAAATAGATGGCTCACAGATTGTCCTCTGGGGTAAATAAATGAGTTTATTTCATTGTGCACCCAAAGGTAAGGCATAGCATTATTTCATGGGACACTTGATCATATTACTTTAAAGTCCTCAAGAAGATCAGAATGTCACCTACAAAGTTACAAAGGATGAAATAAAAAAATGCTATAAAGAATTTGACAAGATTTTACAAACTAAGTAAGAATATCTCTCAATATTTCATGAACTTCCATATAAAGATATACTTACAGTGCAGGAAGAGAAAATAAAAATGTAGAAAAAAAATATGGTCCAAGATCAGGAAAAGAAAGTGTTTATAGTATAAACACTTATACCTGTGTATTATTAATGCTTTCCTCAAAAAGATGTGGGACACATCAAATAATATTGCCAGAAATGAATATGGCTATGTCTGAAAAGACAAGGAATGACTGGTTCTTCATTTAGGAGTCATTTCAGAATCAGCTATCTATAAGAAATGAGGAAGCCAGTTGGTTAGAGAAGAGGTAAAAAAAAATAAATAGCAAATCTGATGACTGGATAGAAATATAAATGGGACACTATACCCAATGAACAGGATCTTCAGATTTATTTATTTAAATAAGGGAACATCTCAATGAAAAGAAAGAGAAAAAAAGATAACCACCAATGTTTTAGACAAAATTCTGTTGATATCAGGAATTGCCAAAATGAGGCTAAAAACTTCATCTACCAGCAAATGCTAGATTTCCTTTTCAAAGATCCATAGTGCCAAAGGGCAACATCCCTTATATTCTAATATGATATCATTTGCAAAATGTTATGAAGAAAGAGGATGAAAAATTGTGTATCTTAAAACAAATTGTGTATCTTGTGATAAAATAGTAAAACCAATTTAGGTAGGGGATGGAGAGGGAGTAGAAGCCATAGAGTCAGATTTCTTGGAGAGCCAGCCTGATCATACCATGAATATTTGTAAATAAACTTGGAAGGAGAACAAATAGATGTAAGTGGAACAGATCTGATCACTACATTTGGAGTCTACCTCTTCTCCTTCTCATACTGAATAAGAGACTGGAAATATAAGAGACTTCATTAAGAAGATGAATTCAGGAAGAGTAACTCAACTGGACTAAATATATAGAAAAAGTATACAAAAAAAGAAATGTGATGACTGTAAAAGTATTTCAGATCAATTTTTAAGATACCTCAAAATAGGAAATATTCTAAAAGAGAAAAATATCAACAAAATGGTCATGACAATAATAATAACAAATTTATATGCTGGTTTGATGTTTACAAAATTATTTATATACATTATGTTTTCTTTAGTACTCATATAAAAGAGACAGTCAACAAATATTAGTCTGCAACTTATTTTATTGTTATAAAGCATACATCCAAATGGATTATGTGTACAAATGATTCAAAATGCAATTGAAAACATAAGTTTTGAGCTAAATTATAACATACTTCTTAAGATGATTTGAGTGAAAAAGTTGTATAAAATTATTTTACCAAGGAAATATATAATTAGAAAGGGAGACGAGCTGACCATGTACAAGAGTGAGGAATGACATATGAATAGACAGAGAGGCTAAAATAGTTTGAATGAAATATTCAAAAACTGGAAAACCTACTGCACATTGGATAGGTAATCTATGAGAATATCTAGAAAATAATGTCCAAGAATTAACTGGATAGATGACATGAGAGTGTAGTATCCACAGATCCTAAAAATATACTGACATGGGATTGTGAAAGTTCTTGATATGTGTAAGGTACAATGACATTTGAAACAATTATCTGTCACATTCAAACCACAAAATAACCTTTTTAACTGAAACATCCAAATTATGGGAGATAAATCATAGTTTTACTTAGATTCAGATAAATGCCTATCCAGAAAATTATCTTTTAAATTTGATATCGTATGCATAGACAGAGCCATTATATGTCTCCTCCCTGGAATATTTGAGAGGCTTCCTAAAATTCATATTTCTTTTTTAAATTTTTTACAACTTTACTTCATTGTTGACCCATCTGTAGTTTATTTGTGGCCATTTGTTTCCTATTCTTTTATAAGTAAATAATATTACTATCTATTAGTACCATTTAACTATAATTAGACTTTATTTGGGGCTGATAATTTTACTCTCTAAAGTATTGGCAACAATGTTCCATCAATTTTACATTTTCTAGAAAATAATTTTTTCTGTTTACTTGCTTAAATCATTTAAAAAATATGCATTTTAATGCTAAAAACACATCATTGGGAATTCAATTACATACTTTCCTTGGCATTTTCACTTGGATTTAATTCTCAATTAATTATTTATTTACATCAGTGTTATACAGCCCATCTTGATATACTTTTCTGTGCTGGTACCATTTGAGAGCATTTTGAACAGCTTATTAAAATTATTTTTTATTTTTTAATTAATCAATTTATTTATTTTTAGTTTTCAACATTTACTTCCACAAGATTTTGAGTTCCAAATTTTCACCCCATCTTGCCCCTCCCCCCACCCCAAGATGACATGCATTCTGAATACCCCTTCCCCTAGTCTGCCTTCCCTTCTATTTCTTCAGCCCTTCTCTTATCCCCTTTCCCTTCTATTTTCCTGTAGGGCAGGATAGATTTCGGTACCCTATTTCCTGTATTTCTTATTTCCCAGTTGCATGTGAAAACATTATTTTAAACATGTGTTTTTAAAACTTTGGGTTCCAAATTTTCTCCCTTCCTCCCTCCCCATCTACCCTAATTGAAAAGGCAAGCAACTCAATATAGGCTATACATGTGCAGTTATGCAAAACACTTTCACAGTAGACATGCTATGAAAAACTAACTCTATTTCCCTTAATCCTATCCCAACCCCCCCATTTATTCTGTTCTTTCTTTTGACCCTGTCCCTCCTCAGAAGTATTTGCTTCTGATTACCCCCTTTCCCAATCTGCCCTCCTCTCTATCATCCCCCTACTCTCTTGTCCCCTTCCCCCCCATTTTCCTGTAGGGTAAGACAGATTTCCATACCCAATTGAGTGGAACACCTTATTAAAATTAAAGTGCTTTTATTTACCTGCCAACCTTTCCAATTTGCAAGGTAAATTATTTCTTTGGAGACAAAAACTAGACTTGCTTGGCATTTCTTGTTTCTGATAAATCTGCTTTAGCCACTATGTTTTTATCATCCAGGTGCTCACAAGTTGATCTTTAAAAAAAAATAATGAATAGCTCCAGAATCATGGAAGTTGAACTAACTGGTTTCTAATTCCCAGGTATTGATTTATTCATGATAGTCTGAATATACACTATCCTATTTTTTTCTTATTTAAATTTCATTGATTTTATGCAAGTCTTTGAGTAAAATTGATAACACAGTAGTTTTCAGTTTGTTTCTTGTATATAAAAAGGTAGATTTGGTCAGATTCCATTCATTTACAAACCATATAGTTTTACTAAAATGTTTGCTAATACTGTTGAACCTTACTTTTGACTTCTGTTACTGTGGTCTTCCATGTTTTAGTTTCTAGACTGAAATAAGTTGGGCATTCAGTAATTTTCCAATTAGCATGAAAAGGAAAATGGAAAAGTTAGGATCCATAGATTATCTTCCTTTCCTTTTTCTTCCCACTTTCACTACCTTTGTCCAGGTCCTCATTCTGTCTTATTGGAATTTTTTTTTTAATTATCTCCATATCACTAGTGCTACTTTTCAACTCAAACCATCAGTAATGCTGTATCAAAAGATGATTCTTTATAACCCATTCTGTTATGTAACTCATACAGTCAGGTATATGTAATGTCTCAGTATATCTATTGATTCAGTTTCAACCCACTCATCCTGGCAAACATGTTTTCTATTGTCTGGTTCTACCTTACCTATTCAACCTTAGTTACTTGTGCTGTAAGAAGATGGCAAAAGCTAGAAGAAGGCAAATTTTGTCTTCTATGTCTCAGACTCCTTTTATCTTCTGCCCTACCCCATCCTCCAATTGTCCCATAAAATATTCAAAAGCTTAATACTCTGTCATTATTTCCTATTAAAACCTATTGTCAGAAAGAATTCAATGCAATTTCAGGGACAAAGATTTATTGAGAGTTGGTACATAGGATACTATAATGGGACCTAGGAATACAAAAGCAAAACTGATAGCGTCCTTCCATCCTTGCAAGGACTGTACATCCTACAGAGAAGATACAACATGTACCAAGGTGGGTACGTAGGAAAAATATACATCATAATACAAAGCAATTTCAAGAGGGAGAGAGAAAGATAACAATTGGGGAACTACGGGAGGAAGGAGGCATCACCTGAGCTGTGCTTGGAAAGATATGATAAGGATAATATGATCTAGAGATGAGGAGGGAATACATTCCAGAACTTAGAAACCATGTGTGCAAAGTCATGAAAGTGGGTAATATTTTTCTATTAGGAGAATAGCTAGCAAGCAAATTAATCTGAAATAAATTGTACATGGATAAGAGTAATATGACTGGGAAGACAGGTGGAATCTGGATTGTAAAGGCTTTAAATATAAGGCTGAAGAGGTTGTATTTTATCCTGATGGAAAGAGCCAGAAAAGATATGATATCTGTGATTTTAAATTCTAAATATGAATTTAAAATATTTATTGAGGGGCTTTGTACTTTAACATAAGTCCTAAAAATGGATATGAAGCTAAGGTCATTTTTCTTATTTGCTGAGTAAGATATGAAGGACTCTTGGAACATTTCTCCCTATCTTTGCCACTATAAAAGACCCTGAACCCTCGAAAAATGTCTCAGTTCCCACAAAGGCATTCCTTGTACTACTTTATTCTAAATATCTTCTTTGGAAAATGCAAATACCCCCTAAGAGAGGTGTGATAATGAATCATGAACCTTAGAGAGAAGCCTTTACTCAAGTTTGGGATGGCAAAAACCTATTGCACTATTTTGCTTGGGGCTAGACTTCTTTAAGGAAAAAAGTTTTCAAGTCAGCTTTAGTAAATGATGTAGCTGCTACATTAGGCAGCTGATATCATTAGTAATAGCAGCAAAAACAACAACAAAATAGATGGCCTTATCTCTAATTCTGGGAATGTCTTTAGAGTGGTAAATCTACTCTGAAATGTTATCTGCTTCACATACTGCAAATCATCATCTTTAAAAAAAAAAGCAGAATCAGTATTCTGTGTATGAAGCTAAAGTATTATGCAATGCTTCTTCACCTTGGATTTTTTATAGGAGTAGTTAAGATTTTAAATTGCTGATCTCTCAGGAGTTACTGTGAAATATTCCACTGTCCATTACTGGCTTAGTAGTTAGTGGCCAAATAAATTCATATGGTCTTCTCTTTCTGTGACACTCCCAATTCCAATGTGCCAAAACAAGAGTGAATGAGTTCTGTTTCATCCAGTATTTTTTTTACAGAAACTTTTTCCTATATAACTTACAAAACAGAAAGCTATACAGAAAACACAAGTTTAATGACCTTTGCATTCAATCACTGCTCAACAATACTTTCTGTGCATAACCTTGCATTTATTGTGATATTGACTTTAAGTAGTGGGGTTGATGTCAAGATAAATCTCTTTGGATTTATTTCAGCGGGAGAGTGGGATATCACTAGGGAACCCAAGATAATTCTTCATAGTTTTATGCAACGTGGGTAGTACAGTTTTCCTAGTGGCATTATGGAAGGTATTCCAGTATAGTCAAAAGGGTACTGTACTAGTAGACAAAACTAAGGTTGTGTTGACATTTTTACTACTTCCTTTACCACCAAGCCAATAGAGAGATAATTCAAGCAAGCCACAATTTATTTCTGATCCTGGACATTCATTTCCTTGTCTGTAAAATGGGCATAATCTAAATTTATAGGCCTTCTTCACAGAGGAGTTGTGAGGAACACATGAAATCATGTATATAAGGATTTGTGAACTGGGAAGCATCATTCAAACATATTGTGTTTAATCATAATTGTGTCCATATAGATGAAAACAGAGGATGGTTAGAGGTGGGACAGCATAAAGAACATAAATACAAATAAATATGAAACTGTCTCTTATATAACCTATCACAGTGATTTGGAGGGACAGGGCAGGGGAGGATAGAACATAGCATGGTGAAAAATTAGCAAAAAAATAAAAGGTAAGCCATTTATAATATGTATTGTCTCAGAAGAAAATACTATTTCAGGTAGTGGTGAGCCTTGTCTATGGAGGAGAATCTAGGAAGAGTATTGAGAACAAATTATTGTCTTTACCCTCAGGAATAGAACCAGCCCATTCGATACCAGGGAGGAATAATGTTGTTTGGAGTCTTGCTTCTCAACTCTTGCTAGATTCCCCATCTCAACACTCTTATGCTGGCAAAATGAGACAAAAACGAGCACCTAGGCATCTTGGTCCACAGAACCTAGACTAAAAACATCAAATACAACGACCTGTAAACTAAGTGGTTTTGGGGAGAAGGTGATACGATAAACCAGCCTAGAGGAGTTACGAGAGTGGTCAGGGTTTGCATGCTGACATTAATTGTATTTAACTAGCCTGATTCTGCTAAAAAAACCCTCAAATTAGAGATTGGACATGGTGAAAAACTACCATACCTTTGGAGTGGTATGGAATCATGACATATAGACAGACCTATAAGATTTGTTTTCCCTTTTCTACTTAAAAAAAAAAAAGAATTAGTACTAGTTAGAGCTTTACCAGTTATTGAAAACATGAGGATAACTAGTGCTGGTTAAAGAGAAGTTTGGAGTAGCCCTTGTAATCTAATCCAATTATAAATCTATCATGCAGAATTTCCTAGGATGGTGTCATAGTGCAATGTCATTCATTGTTCTTGAACTTTACCAGTTGGAACATGGCTGGCACCTTCCCCAACTTTGAACAAAAGACCCCTGAAGAGTCACAGAATTATTGATATGCACTGTACATACTTTTGCTTATATTACTGCAATGTTTTTTACCAGTATGCTGTTTGTCTCATAGAGGGCAGACAGATTAATTCAGACTTAGGCAAAAACAAGTCAACAACTCTTTATTAAAGCCTTCTATCCACCAAAATGATTTCTACAGAAAGCATCAGTAGTTTCTCTCTTTTCTATATCTATTTTCTTGAAGATTTGGGCAAGCCAAGTCACTAAAATTAATGATTGCTGAGTACTTTTTCATCCCAAAGTTTGGCTTAGACAAGCACTTATGCTTACATCTTCTGAATTTTATCTGAAATTGAATTCTGAGTCCAGTTTGCTTTACCAGAGGTGTTTTCTATTCATAATGTTCCTGCTTCCTTTTGGTAGGTAGAGAGAGGAGGTTGGGGAAATGCAGAGCAGGGTCTGAATCTGGGATTTCATTACTTTATTAAATTCCCTCTACCAATGCAGATTAGCAACTGCAATTACTACCTTAAAGATTTGCCTGGGGTGAGAGAGAGGGGTGGTGATTAAAAGGTTAAATCACCTGTCCACTGTCACTAACTAAGCAGGCTTTGAACTAAAATTTTCTTTATTCTGAGGTCAGCTCTCTATTTATGGAACCATGCAGATTAGCAGTTATAAAAATGGAGTAAAATATAAAAAGAATACTT
Organism: Vombatus ursinus; assembly: GCF_900497805.2. Taxonomy (NCBI): domain Eukaryota; kingdom Metazoa; phylum Chordata; class Mammalia; order Diprotodontia; family Vombatidae; genus Vombatus; species Vombatus ursinus. The sequence goes on from NW_020954953.1 coordinate 1,549,394, forward strand.
CCTATAAATAAAATTACAATTAAAACAAAAACAATAAAGGAAATTTCAGTTTGAATATTAGATGGATAAAGTCTTTGCCTACTTCACCCCTCTAACCAGTTAAAACACATTAATCTTTTAAGACCCAGCTAAAGTGTCACTTGTTCCTGAAAGTTTTCCTCTTTCCTCCCACAACTAGAAATAAACTCCCATCACACTTTATTATAACTTAAACTTACAAACCCAAGGGATAATAGATATAGAGCTATAAAATCCTCAGAGACCAATTAGTCTGACACCTTCATTTTAAAGGTGAGGAAAGTGGGGCAAAGAGAGATTAAGTAACTTGCCCAAGGTTACACAGGTGGAATAGTTGGAATCTGAACCTAGGTTCTCTGACTCCAAATCTAGAAATATTTCCCCCTAGACCCCGCTGACTTCTAGTAAGATATATAATACATTGGACAGGTTATCCGTGTTCTGGACAGGTCTATGTAAGAATCATGGCAAAGGGTTGTCTTTTGATTTAAAAATCATCTTTACTCCTTCAAGATGGGGCTGGGGGTGGGAAGAAGTTTACTGAAAATGATCTTAGAGTCTCAGTGGACCACCAGCTCAATATTACAGCAATATCATATGACAGCTGAACTAGAGTTAATATAACCTTGGACTGCATAAAGGGAAACAGAGGTTCTACAAAAATGGAGGTGATTGTTCCTCTAAACTATGCCCTGGTTAGTCTACATTTGTGAAAAACTATGTGCAGTTCTGGACACCTCAGTTTAGAAAGCACAATAAGTTAGACTAAAATTTAAAGAAGTACAACCAAGATAGTGAAGGGCCTTAAACTTATGCCAAACAAGAAAGAATTATAAGAAGTAAGCATGGAGAAGCTTGGAGAAGGGAAAACTCACAGGAACATAATAACCGTCTTCAAGTATTTGAAGGGACATCATATGGAAAAAGGTTTAGACTTTTGTTATGTTTGGCCTACGGGTCAGGAGCAGGAGCAATGGGTAGAAGCTGCAAAGAAAAAAAAAATAGGCTTGGGTGTAAAGGGACACAAAAATACTTCTCTAATAGCCACCTATAATTAGAACTATCATGAGTAAAATGGGCTGCCTGGAAAAGGAGAGTGTTTCCACTCATTGTTGGTGTTCAAGTATAAGCTGGATGACCACTTGACCAATACTTTGGAGAGGGGATTCCTTTTCAGACATCAGTTGAATGAGATAGTTGTTGAAATCACTTTAAATTTTAAAATGCTATGATTCCCTGAGTCCCTCCTATAAGTTCCATCCCTGAATAATGAAATATGTTTTATTCTTGATATTACTCACAGAATTTAATACAACACTTTGTATTATAATGGGCTATCAATAGACATTCATTGGGTAGATGAATAATAACTGGATAGGGGGGTACTTTAATCTCAGAAAGACTACAGTTGTCTAAGTTTCTAATTTTTTTCCCCTCATTGTTTTTAACCACTTCCTCTACTACCCTACTGTTCACTTTAATGTTCTATTGAACAACTAACTGCCTGACAAGATTTCACCACACAGATAATTGGTAAGATGAAAGAAATTCAGAAGATCACTAATTTCTCCTGGAACTACATCAATCAACATGCCATTCAAGATGTACCTAGAGAGCTTCTTGCAAAACATAAATGACAAAATTTTAATTTACTTCCAGACAGGATAACTTGTTAATAATTTGTGTGCACAGTTATCTGAAACCAAATGGAACTGATTTTAGTAGGAGTCATATACTTGAGCTATTTATGCATGTTATAAAACAAACTTTTCCTAAGTAGGAGGCATATTCTGACATTGCAAGAAAATGACTTGAGAAAATAAGCATACAGAAACCAGCAGCCATGAGTACTTTGTACCTGCTTTCAAGAGAAAACAAACAGATAATTTTAAACAATGAATTTATGGATATAATTTTGTCAAACAGTGGGACTTTGTGGCATAAATGACCGTGCTTGACTGTTCTTCCTTAATGATGTGATTTTGTGCTTACTTCTTTGTCTTATAATAACATGACTGGCCGAGGGATTTCTTTTTACCTTTCAAAATTTTGGGATGAATTTGGAACTGGGACTAGCCATTAGGGATAAAAGCACTGTCCATGACAACCTAAGAGAAGAAAAACCAGAGAACATTCTTTAATGTCATAAAAATGGTTTGAAGACTTTTATTTTTAAAAAAGGGGGGGGGGGTGCAGCTAGGTGGCGCAGTGGATAGAGCACCAGCCCTGAAGTCAGGAGGACCTGAGTTCAAATCCGGCCTCAGAACAAACACTTGACACTTACTAACTGTGTGACCCAGGGCAAGTCACTTAACCCCAATTGCCCAAAAAAAAAAAAAAAAAAAAAGAAATTGACCATCAGGAATAGCTTAAATTAGCCCAAGGCATCTCATCAAGAAATACTCAAAGCTGACCTCATTCATTCATTCATTTCATCATCCACAACTATTTACTGAGCACACACTGTGCAGTGCTTATGGAAGGTATTGCACGAAATAGAGCAATTTTTTTAAAAAGATAAACTTCCCCTTACACTACTTCTTTTTATGCTAATTCACTTGCAGAGGCAGCTAGCTGGTTCAATGGATAGAGTGGTGGGCCAGAAGTCAGGAAGACCTGATTTCAAATCCAGCCTCAGACACTTACTAGCTGTGTGACCCTGGGCAAGTCACTTAACCTCTGTTTGCCTTAATCCACTATAGAAGGAAGTAGCAAACCAATCCAATATCTTTGCCAAGAAAACTCATGCACAATATTGGCATGCTATGGTCCATCAGATCACAAAGAGTCAGACATAACTGAATGACTGAACAACAATTCACTTGAATGTTCTATTATGTCTGAAGCCTTCCTTTCTCCAAACTTTATTGCCTCCTTCAGAATGTGTACTGAACCAGTTTAGTGTGAACTTTCATCATCCTCTTGTCACACATTTTTGCCCCTCCTTACTTTTACCTCTCTGCAATGTTTCCCCAACTCCTCCACCTATCCATTCTTCTGATCCATTCCTATTTCTTTTACCTTCATCAATTATCTTCTTTACACATTTTCCTACTTATAACATTTTATCACAACCTACTCTATCCATTCTTTAAAATGAGTTAGTAAATGTAGCTAAAGTTGGTATAATACTGAGCAGAAAACCTGGGGAACTAGTTTCAACACCTTTTTCTGAGACCAGACTCTGTCATTGAATCTTGGACCTTCGTCAATTCACTTAACCTTGCATCTCAGTGTAAAATCTTCAAGTCTGCAAAATTACTGAATTGGGCTACATGACTTCTAACATCCCTTCCATTTCCTTTTATTAAGGGGGATTTGTTCTGTGAAGTTTGGATTCAGTCAAAAGGCTGCACTTGAGGACCTAGAGGGCCACATGGGGCCTCGAGGCTGTAGATTCTGCACCCCTGACTAGACCTTTTTACCCTGGAGCATCCCTCTGCCATGCTGTTCTCTTCCTAATAGTAAGTTCCTTCCAGAGGTTTCCATTTTGGAGATAGGTCCAGGTTAGCCTTGCTTCATTTCCCTCCTGACTATGCTTCTAACTCTTTGGACTTCACCACCTTGCCCCCATGCAGGTAGTCCCATTTTTAACTACCTTTTTGTCTGTCTTCATCCTTCATTAAAATGTAAGCTACTTCTAGGTAAGGATTGTCCTTTTCACTTGAATTTGTATCCTCATAGCTTAGTATAGTAACTGGCATATAATAAGTGCTTAATAAATGCTCATTGTTTTTCATTCCCTTCCATATTCAAAATCCTTAAGTATAGAACCACAAAATAGGGGAATAGGGGGTAAGGAGGAGAAAGAGATAGTAAAGGAAAGAAATGCAAAAAGTAATCATGTATGAACCTATTTTATTATATTTTTAATTTATGGAATAAAGCAATCATTTTCATGACATAGTATAATAAAAATGATCGTACATGACACTGCAAATCTACTATGTATAACTTGCTTATTCTTTTTAAATATACAACAATTATGTAAATTTCTTTTTTTCTTCCCTCCCTCCCACTCCACCCTAGAGATGGCCATTAGACAAAAATATATAGTGTAATATAATATGTATATGTAATATATGTATAACATATAAAATATAATATAATATATATAAAATTATCTTATACATACTTCTATTTATCAGTTCTTTCTCTGGATGTAGATAGCATCTTTCTTCATATGTACTTTATAGTTAATTTGGGTATATATTTATATGAGCCTATTTTTAAAGAATTGGGTTTCATGCTTTTAGCTTTTCCCAAAACTCATTTATTTAAAACCTGGTTATATCATTTCATTGTATCATTGATTTAAAGCTAAAAGGGACTCTAGAAGTCATCTAGTATAATAACTGCCTTATTTTATAGCTGAAGAAACTGAAACCCAGAGAAGTTAAATGAATTATCCAAAGTCTCATGAACTGTAAGTGGCAGAGCTGAGATTTGAACTCAGATGCTTGACTGAACATAAATCATATAGGTGATATAATTAGAGTTGCTAGGTTACCCAGCATATGGAGTAACTATACCCATATGAGGTCACAACCTACAGTTTAAAAAGTGCCAAAGGGGTCACAAATGGAAAAAGCTTAAGAAGCCCAAACTCCTCATTTTTGGGAAATTGAAGTCTACAAAAGTTAGGTAATTTTTTGTAGTCACACAGGCAAGAAGTAACAGTGCCAGAATATGAACCCAGGTATTTGGAATCCAATTATAGCAATATTTCCACTGCTCCTACCAAAATGTTTCATGGAGGTTCTGTATGGCAAGTCCAGAGATCCACTACTTAATCTATAATGCTAACCATTAACTTCATCTTGACTGGTCTCCATTATATGTAGTCTTCCAGGAAATCCAGGCAAGTTAGTTCTAACATTTATGATCAGAAACATTAGGAAACCAAACCTACCAGGCACATTTTTTTTTCAAATTTCAAGTCATCTTATTTACTTGTCATTTTTCTCAGATGAAACATTATGTAATATGCTATTTTGAACATCATGGATTAAGACTGGGGAGGAAATTTTTTTCATTATTGGAATAATCAGAAAAAATCATGAAAAAACAGTTCAAAGAAGCCACAGGAGCATAAAAAGGGTGATGCTAAAGCAAATGGAAAATTATTTGCAGCATGAATAAGGACATCCAGAGAGCCACCTCCCTGTAAGAGCATTTGATATATGAAAATCAAAGCTAGAAACCCAGGTGTAAATAGCTAAGAACTAACCAATTTCTAATGAAATAAGTAAATCTCAGATACTATGATAATTTTTCCTTTTTGCCTCTCCTATCTTTATAGGTGGATATATAATGTGTTCCTTCATATAACCCAGCCTCCTACTTCTGGTTAATTCCAGATTGCACTCTCCAGAGTCTGTTTTGTGCCCACCTACAAAGAGGCTGATAAATACTGGAAGATTTTGGTCACACCTCCCCCTGTGACTGTCAGAAGGAAAACCTTCAGGGATATATATTAGTGCTACTATCAAGCAAGCAGCAGATGGATAATAAACTAGTTCAGGAGCTCAAGGGAAAACAGTAGAATTGCATTCTAGCAGGGAGCAGTGTATGTCCAGAGTTGAGTGACTATATACAATACTCACTTAGCTCCTTGAAGCCTTGCCATGGTTAAAGGAGAGGATGAAGATTGGACCAAGATGTATCTTCAAAGAAGAAATTCACACTTAGAGTCTAATTTTGTTCTACATCAAATATTCTTGTGCAGACTACAGACAAATACTAAAATATGACTTCTTAATTTTTTTTTAATATTATGGGCTCTTTTGGTACTGTGGTAAAGCCTATAACTCCCCTCTCAGAATAATGTTTTAAAAAGCATAAAAGAAAATACATATGATTACAAAGTAAACCAAATCTATTAAAATAAAGATTTTTTTTCTCCAAGTTAACAGATTCATTAATATCTATTCTCCTAGAGATTGCCAAGTTAAGAACCTGCTATACTAAAAAATTAAATTGCATTCTGTCTGGCTAGAACTTTTTTTTGGCCATTCATTTAATAAAACTGAATCTTAATGGTATGAAATCTTTTAACTTTAATAAGCAGTTTGGTACTGGGCATGAACATCCTGTATATAAAGCTTGATGACACATAGGAGGCTTACTGGAGGAAGGTAGTCATAGAGACAGATTAGCAGATTTGTGTCCAATCTACTAAATCAAACCTACAGCCAGTGTTAGGTAAAAACAACAAAGTTAAAACCAAGAGGAAAAAAAAACTGGTTAAATGAAACAAAAAGCAAATAAATAGCAGGAAAAAAGAGTTTAGGGGAAATGGAATGACTAATTTAATATGAGACAGCTTATGATTTTATTTTCAGAAATAAAGTCAGAAAAACCTGAAGCACAAAATTTCAGTTGTTTCAGTCATTTCTGAGTCTTCATGACCCCATTTGGGGTTTTATTGACAAAGATACTGGATTAGTTTGCCATCTCATTCTCCAGCATCTTTTACAGATGAGGAACTGAGACAAACAAGGTTAAGCAACTTGTTAAGGGTCACACAGCTAGTAAACATATGAGACCAGATTTGAATTGCTGATTCTAAGCCTAGTGCCCTATCCACTATGCCACCTAACCGCTCAGGTTTACCCTATTTCTCTAATCACAACTGATTCCTGTGGTGCAGCATCTATCCCAATTCTCCCCTTATATTGTTCCAAAGTCTCTTTAACTCATTTCCAACTTAAGATCTTGCAGTAAACTAGACTTAATTCTTATAATGTTCCTCTCTCAAAAGAGCAAGCCCAAGTATTATGTGTTTACCTCCTGCTCATTGTGGGTGTTCTTATGCCACATTAATTCACTTATCAGACATTAGAAAGAAATTTACATCTCTATTTTTCCCCAGCATCTTTTTTTCTCTGTTTTCACTACAAATCTTCCAGTTTCTAACTTGTAAAATTCCACTGCTACCATAGCTAATCTTTACTTTGCATAACTAGCCATCACTTTGTACTTTGGTTCTTTTTTTACTTTTTTTTTCCCTTTCTTTCCTTTCTTTTTTTTAAAGACTGAATCTCCCCATCTAGAAGTACAGGAATTACTCATGAGATAATTCCACTACTGACTGACATGGAGATTTTGACCCACCCCATTTCCAAATTGGGCCAGTTCACCCCTCCTTAGGAAGCCTCTCTGGATCCCTGCACCCAGGAGATTTGGTATGAACACTCAACTGGCCCAGCCTATTTTAGCCACTATGCTGCCTAAGAAAGGGTAAACTGGCCAGTGTTGGAAATGGAGTGGGTCCAAATTCCAATGCCAATCAATAGTAAAATTAAGTCAACCTTTCATCAGAAATGGTCAGTTCAGTTGGTCATCCAAATGCTACTCCAGGAACAAAATAAGCACCATATAGCACTGATGAGGAAAACAAAAGAAGCTGTAGACATATGCAGCTGGGATGAATAGTTTCCAAACTTTTTTTTTTCCCTTCCTCAGGACAACAGAAAACCAAAAAATCCCAGCAGCAGGCAATCCTTCACATGGGTGATCTGGTTGGTCTACTCATCTCTACTTTGGAAGGAAAGATGTGATGTTTTCCTCTGTAGAGATATTTGGAGGATTTAGAGAAATGGAAAACTCTTCACTCAAAGGATTGAAATTCTGCCCCCTGACACCTATTTGTGTGAGTTAATGGGCCTTCCCTGGAGTTTTACCATATGGATTTTGTTCCAGTATGTTTTCACATCTGTGTGGTCCTGTTTAAGAACATCTTAAAAGAAAACTCAGTATTTCTTTATGGGAAGGAGGAAAGACACAGGGAGTTAGCACAAGCTGGTAATATTGCTAGAACTGAATAATGAAGAGACCTCTAATAAATTTCATCTTAATATATTCAGTCCATAATTGTAGCCTGTTGAAATCATTCTGCCTCCTATCAGGTAACAAGTTATCTCTCACAATTTCATGTAATCTTCGAATCTGACAAATATGCCAAATGTCACACACAGAGGGCCAAGAATAGACAACTGAAGCATTCTGCTGGAGACTTCCCCCAAAAATGATATTGATCCACTAAAGATTAATCTTTGGCTCCAGTAATTCATCCTGTTCTGAATTCATCAAACTATTCTATCATTTTCCTCACTTATAGCTACATTATCCAGAAGGATAGTTAGCATGAAAGTTTTTTTTCATGAAATCCTTTGTTGAAACCCAAGCCTACTATATCTGTGACATTATCTTGATCTATTACCTTAATTATTCTAGTTAAAAAAGAAATGGGATTCACCTAGTAAAATCTCTTCTTGATGAAACTATGCTGGTTCCCACTGGATTGAATTCCTGACCTAGAATCAAGAAGGTCTGGGTTCAAATCCTTCTTTTAACTCTGACCACGAGTATAATCCTGGAGAAGTCATAATCTGAGCTTGAGTTTCACTATTTCTTAATGGAAATGATAATATCTATAGTCTCTACCTCATGGGGTGGTTGGGAAGCTTAGATAAACCTTAAATTGCTAGTAATCAGTTATTGTCACTTGTATTGGTATTTTATTAAATGTTTACAAACTACCTCTTTAAAAAAATGAATTGTAGAATACAGACATTGGAAAGTGATAGGGTGGTAATGAAAATTCCTCAAATTTCTATGTAGAATTATATTATATTATATTGGCTGTATTAATATGTTAAACTGTAAAATGATGGTTATGTGTGGGGGCTGAATAGGAAGTGGGGTACAAGGGAGGTAGGGAAAGAAAGGAAATAAAATGGGTTTCCAAACCAACATACCCATTGAATGATTTCAGAAAAACTTCATAGGATTAAAAGAAGTCTTAGATATTGTTCCTTATTGTACGATGAGATGATTTTTGGTGGAAGTCTATAGTGATACAAAGAACACTGGTTTTGAAGTCAAAAGATTGAAACACTTGCTTTAATTCATTTTTCTCTGTGTGACATTGGAAAAAGACACATAACCAACTTGGGCCTCTGTTTAATTACAAAATGAAGGCATTCAAAAATGTGATCTCTGGGTCTCTTCTGACCCTACCTCACACAATCCTATTCACTGTGGTAAAAAGAAACTGAATGACTTGTTCAAAGTAATAGAGTGAATGAAAGGCAAAATCGGAACTAAAATTTCCTAATTCCCAGTCCTAGGCTATGTTTTTCTATGATAACATGGTGTAAACTCCCTGAAATGAAAACTAAGACAGATACCAGAGACCAGGCATCTATGTTACATTTTTTCTATATTTAATTTTCTAATGAATTTATAGCCTTGATATATTTTATTACTTATTCACATTTCAAAATTTTAAAAGACCCATGATACCTCAATATGGGGATATCCTCCACCGAAGTAAATTTCAACTTCTCTGTGCTGAGTAGATTTTTTTCCTGATTTTCCATGCCCCACCTCCATCCAAAATAATCAATTCAAGGCCAGACTTCTATTAATGAGCCTCTAGGAACTGAATTCAGCTGGTCCTTGCACAGATATATTCATTCCTAGGCCAGTCATTTACTGTTATAGATTATGAAAGAAATCCTCAATATGATGGATGAACATTTTAGAGGATAGGTTGTTGTTGTTGTTATTGTTGTTTGGCCTGTGTTCTCAAAAAGGATCAATGACATCAGCAAGGTGTTGTCTTGACCTGCAAGTGAATTGGATTTAAGTGAAGCAGAGATGTGTACAGTCATCAGCCTCACTCTCTCCTCCAGAGTCATCAGAGTCCAGTGGCGAGACAGTTCAAGACGACTGGCAATGACCCCAGATGAAGTGGGAGATGTTGGCCTTTTTAATCTAAGGTATTTCCCAGGTCTCTGTTTATCTGAAGCAATGCCTGTTCAGCAGTTAAAGGCTAGAGCATATACAGCATAGATAAATGTCACACAGAAGGAGAGGAGGTGGATGGAATATGGTCTGTATTATTGCAAGCTAATACTCAATCATTGAGATGACAGACCCATTGATGCATTCTACTGAGGTGATTCTCCCTTTAGAAATATTTTGCCTCCACCACTTTAATCACAATGCAATTTTCTTGGTGATTTAGTATTCATAGTAAACAAATAGCAATTTTCAATAACTCTAAACTGAAAAGCAAGTTCCAGTCTGCATTAGTGAGGGGGATTTTCTTCACTGAATTGTCCCTACAACCATGAAATAAAATTCTCAAGTGGAACAGCTTTGAAAATAACAGGGAATTTATTATATAATATTGAAAATAAATGCAAGTTGAATGTAATGGAGAAATAAGGTTTCCTATGTAATTTTTTTTTGCTTTGTATATGGAAATGCTCATGTTTTTCAATACTTGCCAAGTTAGCAATGACAAAAAAAATTAATTTTTTAAACCACTCATCTGGATTTTAAGAAATAGATTATTAATAACTTGGCACAGTGGATAGGGAACCAATCTTTGAGTTCAGAATCAAGTCCTGTCACTGACACATACTATTTGTGTAGCAACAAGAGAGCCACTTTACTTATGTCCCCAAACAACTCTCAACCAATCAGCATGTGTTTATTATGTACCTACTGTGTACAAGACAGTACACTAATCACTAAGAAGACAAAAACAAAACAGTATCTCACATCAAGAAGATGACAAACTAACAAGGGGAGACTGTGTATGTGTGTATAACATATGTATGTGTTTATATGTATTTATGCACATATATAATGCACTATATAGATATGTGTTATATACATACATATAAGCAAATGTAAAATAAATTCAATATAGTTTTTGAGAGAAGACACAAGCATTTGGGGACAACAAAAATGTTTCATGTAGAAGGTATATATATACATATATATACATATGTATATGCATATATGCATAAATGTATGTGTGTATATAATACAAACACATGCACACAAGATAGAGAGAGAGAGAGAGAGAGAGAGGGTATGTATAAAGTGGCATCTCAACTGAACATTAAAGGAAACTACAGATTCTATGAGTGAATGTGACAAGGGAATGTATGGGGATATCCAATGCAAGTCAAGGAGACAGGAAATGTAACAACATGTATACAGAAAAATAACATATACACAATTTGGCTAGAAGAGCCAATTGTGCATGTCAATTTAGCATGAAGAAAGGAAATGTGTAATAAGACTGGAAATATAAGTTGAGATCAGATTGTGTTAAATAGCATACAGAGGAGTTAATATATGATTCTATTGGTAATTGAAATTCACCAGAATTTATTGAGTAGTAATAGTAATTAATAAAAATAGTAAATATATTAATAGTAATTAATAATAGCTAGCATTTGTATATCACTTTAAGGTTTGCAAAAAACTGTAAATATGCATGCATTCATAAATACATACATTTGTGTGTGCATATAATATATATGTATATAATATATGTATGTGCTATAAATCTTATTTAATCCTCAAAAAACCTTTGAGAGGTAGGGGCTATTATTGTCCCCATTTTATAGATTAGGTAACTAAGCTAGACAGAAATTAAATAACTTACCCAAGGTCACACATCTAGTAACTTTCTGAGGCCACATTTGAACTCAAGTCTTGATGCAAGATCCAGTGCTCTGTCTAGGTAGCTTTCCAGCTACCTGACAAAGTTAGTACTGAAATACTCAGAACCATGCTTTAGGGAAACTGTTTTCATAGCTGGGTGGAGGATGGATAGAATGGGGAAACATATTAATGGAGAGACTAATTAGAAGATAGAACAAAAGTTTGTTAGAGAAGTGTTGAAGCAAGTATTATGGTGTTAGCTTTGTAAATAGAGAGAGGAGGGCAGATACAAATGATGCTATAAAGGCAGAAATAGCACCATTTGGCAATTGATTGGATATGTAGGCTAAGGAAGAATGAGGAGTCATGGATGACACCAAGGTTGTCAATATATATTATTGGATGTATGGTAGTATTCTTTTTTTTTTGCAAAAAAAGTTCATTTTAATCCACCAAATAAAAAAAAATATAATAGCTGTGTTTCCCTCCAAAGTGAGGCTGAATCAGGCATGCAAAGTGAAGTTGGAAATATGAACAGCGATTGGCCAAATTTTTGATTATTTGAAAAGAGTGGCTAGGAAAAAAAGGCAAGAAAATTCATTTCTGAATTGCAGTTGAAAAAATACATTTTACTAAAAAAAAAAATCTCCATCTTCCAAGTAGACATTTCATGAAAAATACTAGAATGTGATCTGTAATTAAAATACAGTGTTTCTATACCATCAACATAGTTATAACTGACATGTATTACTTAAGCTTGTTAAATTTTTGTCTTAAACTACTGTCAAAGCTATCTATGATGACCAAAGAACAGTATGAAATGATTTTTCCTTCAGCAGAGAGGATTTTTAAAGCAACCCAGTGGCTAACATCAATCAGGGAGCCAGTTTGCATTCTTACTGCTATTTTAAAAGGAAACTATCTTGTTCACCCCAGTAGTCTGAGCACCTTTTCAAGTTAGCACTTTCCCATCTACAGAGAAAAGGGGGAAATGGCTGTTTTCATGCCTGGATTCTATGTCTAGGGTCAGAGGCAAGGACTGGGAGAAGTGGAATGAAAGATCATGGGAAAGACCATAGCCACTATCTTTTCAGCTCATCAGAGAAAAGGAAAACCAAATTGTGTTATGACTAAATATTCAATTTAAACATTTACAATGAAGCAATTTTTATCTGCTCATTCATTCCAGCATTAACTTTCTCTTAGTTATTCTTGTAGCAAATCCTATCTTCAACCAAGAGCCAAAATCAAAGTCATAAGGCCAATGTGATACAGTAATATTTGAGTTTGAAAGGCAAAACTCCTTTGTTTAGCTGGTAGAACTCAACAAGTTAGATCAGATTTGATGAATTTGGTATTTCTGTCATCAAGGCTAAAGAACATCTGTCCCTCATCTTAAAAAGATAATATCTGGAAATTCTTTGATTTTCTGGTGATGACACAGTGTGAGTGCAAATACCTTTGCATTACTCTGGCTGTCATGAAGGAGAAAGAGCCCATCCACAAGCCCCTACTGTTGAATAATACTATGGGATTCCTCCCAAGAGATCCTTCCATGAAACCAGTTTTGTGTCCTATGGATCACTGTGCTTAGCGTAGAAGGGTGGAGGGGACTTTGGCCGCCTAAGACATTCATCCTTGTGCTTTATTTCCTCCAACCATGGCCCTCTTTCAAGGCTGCCCTCTGAGTTTCAGCAGGGTTCTCATTCATTCTTCCCATTTGACTGGAAAAGTCCATTACCACAAGGGAGTTCTTGAACACTGTGTACTGGAGTTGACTATGCACTGGAATTGAGAAGTGGGAAAGCCAGGCTTTTCTCTACTGTGTTATTCTGTAATTCTTATAAAGGAGTATGCCATACTCAAGGAGCCTAAATGCCATCATCCAACACTTTCTGCTCTATTCATCTTCAGCATGCAGTAACCTGAGGACTTTTGTCTTATTGCTTATTTTGTTTGACTTGCTTTAAAAAAGCCATAGGGGCATTATACCGCTTCTTTCCTGCTATCAGAGAAAAGATATTGCTGTCTTCTAGGTGAGCCAATACTTGTAAATGCCTTGACTCCTTTGAAGTTCTTTTTGTGGAGAAATAAAGTCTTGGTCTTTGCAAATACACATATAATTTTCCCAGGACTTTCTTCCTAGCTTTTTCACATGTAAAAAAAGCTTGAATTTCAGGGCAACTGCTGGAGTTTAAAAATTCTACAAAAGCTGAATTTGGGAAATACTGCTGTTTGATTGCTGATACCAAGCCACCATCTGTTCTGGGAGGAAACTAATGGGATTTTTGAAAAACTCATATTTTACATAATTCTTTCTGAATAATAATTTACTTTCACCTCTCAACATGTTTTCCACTTGGACCACCAAATTATGGTCTCCTAAGCACCTTTCTAATCCTAGATGTAAGGTGATGCTCCACTAGGGTCCATCTGTTGTCATACACACAATGACTTCTGTAAACGAGCAACAGGCAGAGGTCCCTGGCTATCATGTCTACTAGAATCTCCACCACTTTGCTTGTCCCATCTTCACTAATGCTCTGTATTTCCAGTTGTCAGTCCATTGCGTTTCACCTGATTTCTCTCATTCTATCAGTCTTGGGCATTTTCATCATAAGTCTTTTGGAATTTTCTTGTATCACTGTATTACTAAGAATAGCTAAGTCATTCACAGTTGACTATCATACAGTATCATTGTTACTGTGTACAATGTTCTCCTGGTTCTGCTCACTTCACTTTGCATCAGTTCATGTAAGTCTGTATTATGAAGCAACCTTGTTTGCTGCAGCTTAATTTAGTTTCAGCTTGGATTGGTTTAGAAATGACAGTCTCAGGTTTGATTAATATATATGTATATATGTGTGTGTGTGTGTGTGTGTATGTATGTATGTATGTACAAAGTTAAAGTATTTATTATTAAAATAGTAAAATAGGATTAAGGTTAGTAAGTAGAATAGAATTAGGGTTAGTAAGTCCCAATAGGTAACAATAACATAGGTCTCAATAAGTAAATCTCAAATGGTAAGTCTCAAAAGTTACAACATAAGGTTCAATCAATGATAACTTAAGGCTCAATAGGTATCAAATCTTACCACAATAGATCATTACCATCAGGTAAATCATTTACATCTAGATCACACAGCTGGGAAGTCCCAGAATCAGCCTCCAGAATCCCAATGGGAAAGTCCTGGGCTATGCATCCACATGGGGTGGGAGCCGGGGAGACTCCAAAGAAGGCTTAGGACTATCTGCCTCTTTAGTAATTCCTTCTAACAAAAAAGGCAGTTGCCAAATAAGTGTGTGATTGGTGGGAAAGGAGCTGTTCTCAAATCATCCTTGAAAGCATTCCTGTTTATGAATATTTGGTTCCTGGAGGAATGGCCAGCCCTTCCTGGGAGCAAATACCATAAACAGTCTTTCAATGTCTAGCTAGGGGTAACATTAACATGAAAAAGAGTCAGGATCAAATTGCAGGCATACTGAGTGAGGTAGGAATGTCTTTTTTAATTCATTCATCACAAAGTCTTTGCAGGTTATTCTGAAAGCATCCTACTTGTCATTTCCTAGAGAACAATAGAATTCCATCACAACTATGTACCACAACTTGTTCAGTCATTCCCCAATTGATGGTCATTCCCTCAATTTCCAATTCTTTGCCTCCACAAAAACAGCTACTATAAATACTTTTGTACATATAGATCCTTTTCTTTTTTATCTGATATCTTTGGGATACAGACCTAGTGGTGTATTGCTGTGTCACAGGGATGCACAGTTTTATTGTCCTATGGGTGTAGCATCAAATTGTTATCCAGAATGGTTGACTCAGTTCACAACTCCACCAACAGTGTATTAGTGTTCCAATTTTCCCATGTCCCCTCCAACATTTGTCATTGTCTTTTCCTGTCATATTAGCTAATCTGCTAGGTGTGAGGTAGTACCTGAGGGTTGCTTTAATTTGCATTTCTCTAACCAACAGTGATTTAGAACATTTTTTCATATGACAATAGATGGCTTTGATTTCTTCATTTGAAAACTGCCTGATCATAACACTTAAAACTTTATGAGTTGGAAAATGACTCAATTTCTTATAAAATTAACTCAGTTCTCTGTATATATGATAAAAGAGGCCTTTATCAAAGAAACTTGCTATAATTTTCCCTGCTTTCCTTCTAACCTTGGCTGTATTTGTTTTGTTTGTGCAATTTAAAAAAAAATTAATGTAATCAAAATTATATATTTTACATCTTGTAATGCTCTCTATCTCTTGTTTGGTCATAAATGTTTTTGTTCTCAGTAGATCTGACAAGTAAACTATTCTATGCTACCCTAATTTGCTTATGATATCACTGTTTATATCTAAATCATGTGTGCATTTTGACCTTATCTTGGTATATAATATAAGATGTTAGTCTATACTTAGTTTCTGCAAATCTGCTCTCCAGTTTTTCCATCATTTTTTGTCAAATAGTGATTTCTTATCCCAAAAGTTTGGAACTTTGCTTTTCTCAAACACTGGATTACTGTGGTCATTTACTACTATGTATTGTGTACCTAATCTAATCCACTGGTCCACCGCTCTATTTCTTAGTCAGTACCAGATTGCTTTGAAGATTACTGCTTTATAATACAGTTTGAGATCTGGTACTGCTAAGTTGCATTTTGCACAGTTTTTGTCGTTGTTGTTGTTGTTAATTCCTTTAATATTTCTGATCTTTTGTTCTTCTAGATGAATTTTGTTATTATTTTTTTCTAGCTCTATAAAATAATTTTTGGTAATTTGATTGGTATGACACTGAATAAGTAAGGTAATTTGGTAGAATTGTCATTTTTATTATATTGACTTGGCCTAACCATGAACAATTAATATTTCTCCAATTGTTTAGTTCTGAATTTATTTGTGTGAAAAGTATTTTTTAATTATGTTCATATATTTCCTGGGCTTGCCTTGACAGGTAGGCACCCAAGTATTTTACATTGTCTGCATTTATTCCAAATGGAATTTCTCTTTCTATCTCTTGCTGCTAGAATTTGTTGGTAATATATAGAAATACTGCTGATTTGTGTTGGTTTATTTTATATCCTACAATTTTGCTAAAGTTGTTCATTATTTCAACTAGTTTTTAATTTATTGTAAAGATTGATAGTTTTATTTCCTTGTTGCTATTCTAATTCCTTCAATTTCATTTTCTTCTCTTATTGGTATAGCTAGCATGTCTAGCACAATATTGAGTAATACTGACAATAATGGTTCTAACTCTCCAGAATTTGATTTGAGGCCTTATTTTAAAATTGTTTGGAGTGGAATTTGGAAGTGTTCAGGTGAGTTCCTGCCTTTACACCACCATCTTGGCTCTGCCTCTTCTAGAATAAGATTTTGAATAGGTCCTAACTCTCACAAGCTATATTAGGCTAGATTTTATTTAAGATGTCAAAATTACTTCCATGAAATTGCTTTGAATCTCTTTTGCAGGCACAAAAGATGCATGTTCTATGACAACAAAAACTGCAAGTGACAGATTGAATAGGTAGACTTTAACTAGTAGGAAAAGTTAATAATGATATCTTTTTCCTCCCCCAGAGATGTTTGCTTTAGTAACAAGCAGAAACTGAAAGCTACTTAGATTTTTTTGAAATGCGACATGATTCAAATATTAGGGAAAGTGACTAGAAAAACTCAATAATATGATCAAGTTGACACCTAAGGAATGTCCCAGGTAGTTGTGTTTGTACAGCCTCCTACACATAATTCTTTGCAGACTAAATATCTACAAGTGATGCCAATACTAATTTCCAACTCTATATTCACTATAAGCTTTATGGATATTTTAAACTCTAACCAAAAGAACTAATAGCAACAGCATTTATATAGTGGTTTAACTATGTGGCAGATAATGAACACATTATTATTCTTATTTTACAATTTAGGAAACTGAGGCTCACGGAGGCAAAGTGACTTGCCCATGGTCATAAACAAAATTAATCACAGATCCAGGTCCTCTGACTCCTACCTAGCCCATTGTTTGTTTGGTTTTTTTTAGATTTATAGAATCATAGGGCTTAGAAACATAATTCAATCAACCAATAAGCATTTATTAAGCATCTGCTACATGTAAGGAATGGTGCAATATTTTGAGATTCCACAGACCAAAACAGAACCATCCAACATGTTTATGATTAGGATAAGCAAAAGGAATATGAAAGAGAAATTATGTAGTTTTAGAGTGAAAGCACTACCAGCTGGGGGAACCTGGACAGGCCTTTGGTAGGAGTAGCAATTAAGTTGAGCCTTGTAGGAAATTTTTTAATTTTAAGAATCAGAGACAAGAAAGAAGTGCATTCCAGTTATGGGAGAAGGTCAACACAAAGGCACTAAGCCAAGAGATCAAGTGTCATATATGAAGAACATGATGAAGGCCCATTTGGCTGAACTTTAGTGAATGTGAAGGGGAGTAATGAATCATAAGGCTGAAAAGGTAGGCTGAAGCAAGGTTATAAGTTGCTTCAAATGACAGAGGAGTTTGTAGTTTATCTTTAAAGTAATAAAGAGCCATTGGAGTTTATTAAGTGGTAGAATGACATGGTTAGACATGTGTTTTAAGAAAATTATTTTGCCAGCTGTGTGGAAGATGAATTGTAGTGGGGAAATGCTTGAGCCAAGAAGATCTATTAGGAGGATTTGCTTTAGTCCATTAAAGAAGCAATGGGAACTTGAAGTATGGTATTCTGTCTTGGGCATATTAATTTGAAATGCCCACTGAAAATCCAGTTGGATATGTCAAATAGGAATTAGCGATCAGGAGTTGAGACCTGGAAAAAGACTAGGGCTACACATATAGATATGGTAGCCATCAGCATAGAGATGATAACTAAATACAGGTGAATTGACAAAGCTACCAAGAGAGAAAGAGTCTATACTCTTTCTTTAGAGAAGAAAAGAGGGTCCAACCCAAACCCTTAGGGTATGCCCACAATTAGGAGATGGACTATCAGTGATCTAGCAAAGGAGACTGAGAACGTTAGAAAGTGATGAAGAAAGAGTATCTGGGAGGAGAATGAGGTCAGCAGTGAGATATGCTGTTGAGAGGTCAAGAAAGATGAGGATTGAGGAAAGTCTGCCAGATGTAACAACTAAGAAATCACTGGTGCATCTAGGACAAGAAAGGAAGCAGTTTACTGATGGCCAAAGAACTTTGTGTCAAATACCTAAGAGTTCACCATTCAAGACATATGTAAGACCAGAATCCATTCTCTGGTAGATAAAATGTCAAAGGATATGAAGAAAGAGGTCTCAATAGAAGGACTGCAAATTATTACATAAAAATATATGATAGAATGGTCCATGTCATTAATACTAAGAGAAACACAAATCAAAATAATCCAAGCATTTTATTTCACACCCTGCAAATTGACAAAGATGATACAAGACAAGAAATATCAAAGTGGAAAGAAAGAAACACTAATGCATTGTTGATG
Organism: Vombatus ursinus; assembly: GCF_900497805.2. Classification (NCBI taxonomy): domain Eukaryota; kingdom Metazoa; phylum Chordata; class Mammalia; order Diprotodontia; family Vombatidae; genus Vombatus; species Vombatus ursinus. Next base: position 1,568,363 of record NW_020954953.1, read on the forward strand.
AAACTATAAATTAGTACAACCATTCTGGAAAGTAATTAAGAATTATGCAGATAAGGTGACTGAAATGTCCACATCTTTTGACCCAGAGATTTGACTGCTAAGCATGCACTGCAAGGTAATCAGTGACTAAAAGAAAGGCTCTGTATACACCTCAAATAATTATAGTCTACATCAGGTGCCTCTACTTCCTTTCCTCTCGCTCTCTTAACGGTCTACAGCCTGACTTCCCACCTCATTGTTCTATCAAAACTGTCAGTCAATCATCAATAAAAATTTATTAAGCACCTACTAAATGTCAGGCACTGCTAAGTGTTGGAAATCACTCTATTTAAATTTACTAATATTCTCTAAATTGCCAAATCTAATGACCTATTCTCAATACTTATCCTTCTTGATCTCCCTATATCCTTTGAAACTGTTCATCACCCACTTCCCCTTAATACTTCCTTCTCTCTAGGAATTCATGGCACTACTCTTCTGATTCTCTTCCTGCCAATCTTACCACTATTCCATAACATTTACTATATCATTCTCCAAGGCATACCCTCTAATCGTGGGTGTCTCAAAAGGCTCTGTCCTGTTTTCTCTTTTCTCCCTGTAAACCTTTTCACTCAGGGATCACCTCTATGCTAATGATTCTCAAATCTATTTATCCAGCTCCAACCTCTCTGCTTACCTTTAGTCTTGGCACCTCCAACTGCTTATTAGACATAGTCGACTGAATAGACATCTTAAACTTAATATGTCCAAAACTGACCTTATCATTTTCCTCCCAAACCCTCCCCTCTTTCCAACTTCCCTATTACTCTCAAAAGTATCACTACCCTCCCAGTCCCTCAGGCTCTCAATCTGGGCATCATCCTGAATTCCTCACTCTCTTTTACCCCCTATATCTAATCTATTGCCAAGGCTTGTCAATTTTACCTTTGTAACATCTCTTACATATACCCGTCTCTTACATACACCCCTTTCTTTCCTCTGGCACTGCCACTACCCTGGCAAACACCATCACCACTTCACACCTGAACTATTGCAATGGCCTGCTAGTTCATCTCTGTGATGCAAGTTTCTCTCCACTCCAGTTTATTCAGCAGTCAAAGTGATCTTCCTAAAGTGTATTTCAGACCATGTCACCACCCCTCTCTTCAATCAACTCCTGTGATTACCTATCACCTCCAGGATCAACTTATAATCATCCATTTGTCATTCAAAATTATTTCTAAACTTCAACCACCTTCCTACCTCTCCCACATACACTTTTCCAGTCTTCTTATATCTTACATCCTTGCACTTACTTTGCAATCCAGTGATGCTAGCCAGCTTCCTGTTCCTCAAACATTCCACTTCTCCTGAGTGTTTTCATTGGCTTTTCCCAAAGACTAGAATAATCCCTCTCTTTATCTTTGCCTCTTTGCTTCCTTAAAGTCTCAGCTGAAATACCAACTTCTATAGAATGCCTTTCACAACCCTCCTTAATTCTAGTGCCTTCTTTTTTATTATTTTCAGTGTTTCTTGTATCTAGTTTGTTTGTACATAGTTCTTTTCATTTTGTTGCCTCCATTAGACTGAAAACTTGAGAGCAGGGATTGTCTTTTGCCTTTATAACCCCAGTACTTAGCACAGTGACTGATATATAGTAAGACTTCAATAAATGTTTATTGACTGAATGACTGAAACAAAGTAAATACCCATTGATTGGAGAATAGTTAAAATAAACAATATGTGAATATGGCAAAACATTACTGTAAGAAATTATGAATATCATGAATAAGAGATGCATGAAAATATTTAAATGAAATGATGTACGGTGAAGTAAGCAAAGCCAAGAAAACAATATACAGAATGACAACAATACGAATGGAAATTACAACCATCACAAAATAGTTGAGGCTTAATATTGTAGAATTACACAGAATAAGCTTAGCCCCAAGAAAATAGTTTTTAAAAAAATCTTTGGAGATTTGGGAGCTCCACAGAAATGTAACATTGCATATAATGTCATTTTTCAATGTGTTGATCAGTTTTGATGAATTTTTCTCTTCCTCTTTTGTTAAAAATTTGTCATCAGAGATAGCTTTCTGGAAGGGTATGAGAGAGGAATTCAGAGGGAAATGTAGGCAATGTGAAATAAAAGATCTTCATAAAAACTTTTTATGAGATCACTGATAACCCTAAAGAACAATTTCAGTTGAGTGGTGAGGTACAAAGGCAGAAATCAAATGACTGAGGAGGAACATTGGAGGCACTGACTGTACACAACTTTTTTCTCTGAGTTTGCCTGAGATATAGAGAAAAGATATAGTACAATAGCTTTAAGGAATTTTAGACTCTAGTGGTGTCTTGTTGTTTGTTTTTAGAGGATGGAAGGGAGTTAAGTATGTTTATAGACAGCAGGAAAGAGTCAATAGAATGGAAGAGATGAATGATTATAGAGAGGGAATGATTAAGAGGACAATCTTGTCTAGAGAAGACATGAAGGGACTAGATCATGGTTAGATATCAACAAGTTGGCCTTAGCGAAGAGAAGGAACACCTTCATTTCAGAGACTGTCGTAAAGAAGAAAAGAATGGAAGGATGATGTCAGCTCCCTGGACTAAGCTTATAATTTCTAAGAAGTGTGATACCTGATATTGAAATTAGTGAAAGAAGTTTTATACATATATTTTCTATTATCTCACTGAAAGGGAGTATTTTTTCATGTCAGACATTTCTCTTGCATATTTGATTTAATGTTCATTTAAACATTTTAACTATCTAGACATTGGTGGAGATACAAATTTAAATAAGAAACAGTATATCCATTACCAATTACTAGGCACTATAATCTAACAAAAGATAGGCACTGGACCTATGATTCCTCTGGTGTAGGAAATTAATGCAGGTCAGCATCTTCTCTGCAACTTATAGCCTTAGAGAATTGCCTAGAACAGTATAAGGGTGTGTGTGTGTGTGTGTGTGTGTGTGTGTGTGTGTGTGTGTGTTTATGTTAGCAAGTGTGAGAGAGACACACAGAGAGAGCATTATTGAATTCTTACTGTGTTCTAGGCACTGTGCTAAGCAATGAGAATACAAAAACAAGCAAGACAGTTGCTGCTTTCAAGGAGTTTATGGGGGAAGAAAATACATAAAGGGTCACTGGAAAGAAGAGGATGGGTCACTCAGGTAGTATGATGAAGAGATGGCAAGAAAGTGGCTTTGAGGTATGATTCTGAGCAAGATAAAGTAAAAAAAAAAAAAGCCCACCTATCATAGTCAAGCCCACTGGAGTCCAAGATTCAGTTATGGTGTGGGTTGGGGGGACAAAAAGATAAGGTTGATGGCCAAAGTATAGGTAATAGAACCAGAAGAGGTGAAGTCACTTGGCCAGAGTTATACAGCCAATAAGTATAAGAGACAGGACCTGAACCCAAGTCTTCCTGGTTTTGAGGCTTGCTCTCTATCCACTATCCCATGAAAATATGAAAACAAGTACAATATAAAAGAGAACAAATGCATAAAACAAGACCAAAAAAATGCTGTAAGACTTCATAGGAAGGTTAGATGATTTTCAAGGTATCCATGTTAACTAGACTTCAAGGCCAGGGAAACCATTTCCAAGAGTCTTCTCTAATAAGTTACCTGCAGAGCCCTGAGATTTTACTTACTACACATCCTGATAGAGTCTCGATTTAATGGACCTAAGTTAAAAGTGTAGAACTTTAGGAGGAATGAAGGGAGCAGGAAACAGGTAACATCATAGAGGAGGTAGCATTTGAACTGTTTAGGTATATAACAGGGAGAAATAAGGAGTGGGCATTCCAGGCATAGGGAAACACAGAGGCATGAAATTTGTTCTTATTTTAAATTTTGTCTTTGTGGGAGAAAGAGAAAGGGAGATAATCCACTGTGTGATATTTTTCTCTGCTTGCTTACTTCAGGCTAGGCAATTTTGTTTCTTTTAACAAGTCAATAGGTCCAACTGTGCAAATAGCCGCTCTACTAATCATTTTAATGCCATGTGATGGAGATATGAAGAGGGGTTATAGCCTAGGCAGGCTAATGACTTTGGCTAGGCAAGCGATAAAGAATGCCGGTCACCTTTGTTGTGCTTCTTTACCTCCTGGGAAGAAAAGAGACTCATTTAAAAAAAATAATTGTGGTCAACTGACATTTTCTATTCATCAGAAAAACTGCAAATTTTTTTCACTGCTCTCTGAATGCAGCCCACATTTATACAGAACACAGATCCTATGCCCAGTAAAATACACCAGAACCCTTATGGCATAGCGTCATGCAGGCCAGCTAGCAGATGTTTATGGTTGGTTTGTTTTTATCTGTTGCTTCTGGGCACACAGTCTCGGCTGTACCAGACAAAGGGAAAAGAAAGTCCAGGCCAGCTCTATGTTCACTCCTTCACTCCTCTCCCATCTTTGCATCTGACTCTGCAGACTTCTCCAGGTGCCTCCTACCCCTGTGTCAGATCTCTCTCATCTATTGTCTTCTCTGATGAGGGAAAAAAAAAAAAGAAAAACAAAAAGAAAAACAAAAAAACTTTTCAACAACAGAGAATGTCCTTCTTTTTGCTTGTATTTGTATCCCCAGTGCTCAGCAAAAGAGCCTAGCATATAAGTGCTCAATAAATGCTTATTGATTTAATGTAATTGTATCAGGATAAAAAAAGCATTCAAATGTAACATAAAAATAGCAGGGACTCATTTTACTATGTCAAAGACATAGTGGCTAAGATTCTGCTGTTTTTTGTTTGTTTGTTTGTTTGTTTGAGGCTGGACCCCCCTATATCTCTCAGGCTGGAATTGCAGAGAGTTGCTCATGGCACAATCCCAATACTGATCCTGATGAGCAAAGAAACTTTAACATGCCCCATTCTTCCAGCCTATGCCAGTTTACCTCTCTTTGAGCAGTCGTGGTTCTCCAGGGGATCACTCCTCTGCTCCAAACTTAGTGCAGATACCCAATTAACTTCAGCCTTACTATAGCTTACAACTCCAGAATCCAAGTAATTCACCAGCCTTAGCCTCCTCAATGTGAACCACTTACACCTAGCTAAATCATCTTTTTCCAAACTAATTCAGTCATGAAACTTTGGGGGCTAGAAAATAATGAAAGAATATGTAAATGTTTGTCTCATGTCTGAAATACTCAGAAGATAAAAGGAAATTTGAGAGCAAACTCAAGGAAATTAAGGAGGTTTTCATCCAGAAAAGTATATATGGAATAGGTATCTTTGATTCATATACTATTTTATATTTAGCTTTTTAAAATATATTGAACATCATATTATTAATTATATAATTAAATGTATTAATATTTCAAATTTTAAAGGGAAAAATCTCAGTAGTATTAAATTTTTCTCTTAGAATCCTTTGACAGATTGTACAGAACAACAGTGTTTCACATGACACAAACTGGAGACCATTGGCCCAGATTCATTAACATTACTATACAGACTGTTTCACCATGAGAGAAATTAATTAAGTAACTTAAACTTCTTTAGAACTTTGACGTTTTATAAAGCCCTTTCCTTACAACAGCAACCTCATGAAGTAGATAGCACAAGTGTTATCCCCATTGTATGGATTTAGGAAACTGAAGCTGAGAGTCAGTGACTTGGGGTTACATAGCTTTTAAATATCAAACCCAGGTCTGCTGAATAAGTCTAGACCATTTTCCAATATATCATGCTGTGTAAAATTTTGTCCTAAATAATATATGGGGTGAGGGTAAACAAATAACTTTCAGGTTTTGGTTTTGTAAAATGCTTAAGGCAAAATGTATGGTGTAGAAAAGTGAACTGGGAATCAGGAGACCTGTACTCCAAGTTTAACCATGTCCCCCACTCAAAAAAATAGCTGGATGACCTTGAAGAAGTTACTTAAACTCTGTGTCCCATCGTTTTCTGTTTGTAAAATGAGGAGGTTAACCTAAGTGAATCTGATGTCTCTAATATGTAAAATTCTAGGAGTTGAATTCCTCTTTCTTTGAAAAGCTGTTTTGTACTACCTATATGTTTCCATTATTGCCCCAAGGTCCATTTTAACCAGAGGAGTGGGGTGGGGAATGTATGCTCAACACACTTTCTAGTTTAATCTGCATAATTATTCCATCATTTTCTTAAGTTTAGAATATTAGCAAAACACATCAAGTCCTGGTTTGTAATACTTACTGATTTCTAGGCTATGCATGCTTTTTGCAAGTCAGTATGAGCTGGCTCCAGCACAGCCTTAATTTTTTCCTTTCTTTTTTTTTTTAACTAAAAATGACCTTTTTTTCCCTTTGGAACTTCTCATTCTTAGACTACTGAGAAGCTCCTTACCATGTGTAGGAAGTGGCTTCTTGGGGGTTGTAGATTTTCCCTGAATATATTTCTATGCTTCCAATCTATGAAGATGTAAAATGTCTTCATTAGTGAAAAAATAAGGGGGAGAGAAGTAAAAAAAAATGACTTTTTAAAGTAGCCAGCAACTTTCAAATGAATAATGAATCTACAATGATATCTCTAATTACTTGCACTTTGGTAAGAAGGTGGATAAATTTATTTCAGCCTACAGACCTAACTCTCTGATCTGTACTGATAATAAAGAAAATCAGAATGTTTTCATTTCGGAGGTAGCAAGATAAAACTCATTCTTTAATGGACAGGCTGAGAAAGTTTGTCCCTGAAGGTGTTTGAAAGAAAGAGATTCTATAATTCATCAAAGTGAAATCAGGATGGATTATGTTGACTTCCCCAGAAGCACAGAATCCTAAGGATTAAGGAAGAATTAGAATCCCAAAAACGGATTCCTTAAAAATGAGGAGGGCAGAAAAGACTAAAAGTTCTAATGTGAAAGTAGTGTTGCCCCCCAAAAATTTACTAGTTAGTTGTAAATCATATAGGTGTCTGCTAGGGTGACTCATTAGTATGCATTAAATGTCATCTTGAAATCTCAGGGAACCAAATGACATGTTACTATAATTTAAAAAATAGATAGTCCCTGGCATGCAGAGCAGGACTTTCTGCAAAAGTTTTGCTAATGTGAAGTAAGATTGGCAGCCATTCCTTTCACCCTACTCTGTGTCCTTCACCATTGTCAGGAGGTTGTCTGCAAGAGTGGAAATGGGGTTGCAATCTTAGACCTCCATGCATCCAAGCTGATTGGTGAGGCATAAGAGAGGAAGAGTATGGCTTCCCATCAGCAGCCATAAGAACATGAGAATTAATAAGAGGGACACTTTAGAAGCAAGGTAATGCGATCCAAGAAATGGCTATCAATTCCATGATAGGACAGCAGCTTTCTGAGTTTCTCCTAGTCTTCCTATAATGTGTATGATCTGCATGGATTGAACAGATCTAATTTAGGTTGGTGTGCAGAGGATGTTGTTTACAACCACATTTTCCAGCAGAAAATCAAGAGAACAAGCTATTGAAAACTGAGGCAGCTAGTGGCTGAGTGGATAGAGCATTGGGCCTGGAGTCAGGCTTCTAAACCCTGAATTGGAATTTGGCTTCACTTACTAGCTGTGTGACCCTGAGCAAGTCACTTGACCTCTGTCTGCATCAATTTCCTCTTCTGTAAAATGGTGATAATAATAGTATCTACTGCATAGGTTTGTTATCAGGATTGAATGAGACACTTTTTTAAAGTACTTAACACAATGTCTGGTGCATAGGAAGTTCTACATAGACACTCCCTTTGTGCTTGATCAAGGGGCAAAAAAAAAATTATTTTTCTTGTGCTCTCATACCCAACACCTTTGGACAGATTGTTGGAAAAAATGAAAAAGCTCTTACTTCCTTCTAAGTAGGTATATGAGGAAGATAAGAAATTAATCATAACTGAATTGACATGGGAATATCAATAGATATTGATATAAGAATATACCTATTTCACTTCTGCAAAAAGCTATAGACACAGCATATATATGCATATATACACACGAGTTGTAATATAAATACATATATATGTAGATATCCATAAGAATGCATCTATTTCACTTCTGCAATGAGCTATAGAGCTGATTTCAACAGAGCATTTGACTGTTTATCACAATGACCTAGAAAATAAAGTGCTCATATAGATGTGTGCCATTATTTAGGTGAATTTGTAGCTGACTGAACTTGAGCCAAAGAACGAATTCACTGTCACTTTAAAGAAAGGTCTCTGGTTGTATGTAAAAGAGTTTGGTTCTTAGCCTTGTTCTTTTCAACATATCAACGACAAATCAAATTATATGCTTATGAAATCTGTGATGATATAAAGCTGGAGGGAATAACAAATGCTGGAGTTGCTATTCTCCAAGTTCACAAGAGAGTAAAGACAAAAATAAACAAGATTTGTTGTTATACAGCATAACAAAGTGAACTTTAATGAGAATAAATGTAAAGTTCTATACTTAGGTTCAAAAATTAATTGTGTCAATATAGGTTGGGTGAGATGGTTAGATAGTATTTAAATTTTAAAAAGACCTGAACTTAGTGGATTGTAAGCTTAATATGAATCAACTGTGACCTGATATCCAATGAAGTTAATGAAGACTTAGACTGCATTAACACTATCATATTATCCGGAACAAGGGAGGTAATTTTGACTATTGTCTTAGTTGACTCTGAATACAGTTGGACTATCATGATCATTTGGGGGCATTGGATTTCAGGGAAAATATTGGTAAGCATATACCAGGGAGGACAAACAAGACAATAAGAATAACTTAAGATCATAGTGTAAACAAACAAATTACAGGAATTGGGTATGATTAGTTTGTGGAAGAGAGAATGCAGAGGAAAATAATTTTCTTCAAATATTGAAAGAATTTAAATGTTTAAAAAAGTATTAAAAATATTCTGATTGACCTTAGGGCAAAAGTAAAAAAAAAAAATGGGAGGCAATAAAATAAATTTGGGTTTAATAAAAGACATTATTGTCTTAAGATAAAAGCAATCAAAAAATGAATTGACTGCCATAGTAAATAGTGACTTCCTCATTTTTGGAGGTCTGCAAGTGGTAGATGAATGATGGTCAGGAATCTTGATTGAGAATTTTCTTTATTGGGGTCAGGACTGAACTGAATGACCTCTAAGGTGCCTGAAAACTCAAATTCTATGATTCTATGGACACTTGTTCTAAATAATTGTCTGTCAAACAAATTTATGCCTCATAAAACTTGTTTTAGTGTTAGATGATGAATAAATCAATATCATTTTCTTTTATAATAAGTACTTTCATATTAACAGCAATTATTAACCTAATATTTTTAAAAAAGCATTCACTTAAAGCAGCTCTTAATTTCATATGTAAGATAATTTTTCTGATTTTTGCCATAAAAACACACTTGTGAATAAAAAGATCAGACACTAGAAGCAAAAATGTAAAACAATAAATCCTACTTTTTTGTTAAACAGAAAGTACCAAGGAGTCATTTGAATGAGATTTTTCAGAATAGTGCCATCAAGGTGCCACCTATTCAGTTGTGAAACTATAGTTCAATCAACTTCCTGTTAAACCCTTTTAACTTTATTTTTATCACCCTTATCTGAAAAGGCAAAGGGTGGTTCTACTGGCAACTTGGGTTGAGAAAGCTTTGATGAGTCTGTGTTTCTTTTCCACAATAGCCATATCATGAAAATAGATGATAGATAGATAGATGATAGATAGATAGATAGATAGATAGATAGATAGATAGATAGATAGATAGATGATAGATAGATAGATAGATAGATAGATAGATAGATAGATAGATAAAGCAAGCAAGCAAGAAAAATGAAACAAAAGAAAATATGCTTCAGTCTGCACTCAGAATTCATCACTTGTTTCTCTGGAGGTGGATAGCATTTTTCAATGTGAGTCCTTCGGAATTATCATAGATCTTTGTATCGATCAGGGGTAGCTTAGTCTTTCACAGTTGATTATTGTTACATATTGCTGTTACTGTGTACAATGTTCTCCTACTTCTACTCACTTCACTTTGCATTAGCTTTTATGTCTTCCCACAGTCTTTTTTTTTTCAAGCATCCACTTCATCATTTCTTCCAGCACAAGAGTATTCCATCACAATCATATACCACAACTTGTTCAGTCATTCCTCAATTGGTGGGCATCCCCTCAGTTTTCAGTTCTTTACCACCACAAAAAGAGCTGCTACAAATGTTTTACTTCATATGGGTCGTTTTCCTTTTTCTTTGATCTCTTTGAGGTACAGACCTAGTAGTGGTATTGTTGGTAAAAGAATATGTTCAGTTCTGTAACTCTTTGGGAGTAGTTCCAAATTGCTCTCTAAAATAGTTGGACTAGTTCACAATTCCACGAACAGTGCATTAGTGTATTTATTATTCCATACCTCCTCCAAGATTTGTCATTTGCCTTTTCTGTCATGTTAGCCAATCTCATAGTTGTGAGGTGGTACCTTGGTGTTATTTTAATATATATTTATCTAATTATTAGTAATTTAGAATATTTTATATGCCTATTGATTGCTTTGATATCTTTTTTCTGAAAACTGCTTGTTCATATCCTTTGATCATTTAGTAATTGGAAAATGGCTCTTATTTTTATAAATTTGGCTCAATTCCTGCTATATTTAAGAAATGAGACCTTTATCATAGAAACTTGCTATTAAAAAACAAATTTCCTTCTTTCTTTCTAATTTTGATGCATTTGTTTTGTTTGTGCAAAAGCTTTTATAATTTTAAAAATGCATTAATTTAGTATTTTCTTTTCCCCAGTTACATGTAAAAACATTTAACATTACAAATTCTCTCCCTTCCACTCTCCCCACCAATCTAATAGATAAGAGGCAGTACCTCAGAATTATTTGAATTTGCATTTCTCTAATTAATAGTGAGAATATTTTTTTCATATGGCTATAGATAGCTCTGATTACTTCACCTGAAAACTCATTATATATTTTGATCAGTTATCAATTGTGGAATGGCTCTTATTTTTATAAATTTGACTCAGTTCTCCACATGGTTGAGAAATGAGGCCTTTATCAGAGAAACTTGTTTCAAAATTCTTTTTTTCACATTTGCCATTTCTAACTCTATTTCCCTCCATTCCATTCCTCCCTCCTCCATTTATTCCATTCTCCCTCTCTTTTCACCCTGTCCCTCCTCAAAAGTGTTTTGCTTCTGATTACCCCCTCCCTCAATCTGTGCTCCCTTCTATCAAAGCCACTCTCCTTTCTCTTATCCCCTTCACCTCATTTCTTTTAGGGTAAGATAGAATTCTATACCCAATTGAGTGTGTATGTTATTCCCTCTTTGGGCCAATTCTGATGAGAGTAAGGTTCACTCACTCTCCCTCAACTCTCCCCTCTTACCCTCCACTGTAAACAGTTTTTCTTGTTTCTTTTATGTGAGATAATCTGCCCTATATATAGTATAATAATAATAGGGTATATATAATATATACCCTATTACCTCTCCCTTTCTCTTTCTCCCAGTACATTCCTCTCTCACCCCTTAATTTTACTTTTTAGATATCATCCCTTCCTATTGAACTCACACCTCTGTCTATATATACCCTCTGTCTATATATGCTTCTTCTAATTACTCTAATAATGAGAAAGATCTTCTGAGTTACAAATATCATCTTCCCATGTAGGAATGTAAACAGTTTAACCTTATTAAGTCCCTTATTATTTCTCTTTCCTGTTTATCCTGTTATGCTTCTCTGGAGTCTTGTATTTGAAAGTCAAATTTTCTATTCAGCTCTGGTCTTTTCATTAAGAATCCTTGAAAGTCTTCCATCTTTTTCCCCCTTAAAGATTATACTCAGTTTTACTGGGTAGGTAATTCCTAGCTCCTTTGCCCTCCAGAATATTACATTCCAAACCCTCTGGTTCCTTAATGTAGAAGCTACTAAATCTTGTGTTATCCTGATTATGGCTCCACAATACTTGGATTGTTTCTTTCCGGCTGCTTGCAACATTTTTTTTTTTCCTAGACCTGGGAACTCAGGAATTTGGCTATAATATTCCTGAGGGTTTTCATTTTGGAATCTCTTTTAGGAGGTGATCAGTGAATTCTTTCAATTTCTATTTTTCCCTCTGGTTCTAGAATATCAGGACAGTTTTCCTTGATAATTTTTGAAAGATGATGTTCAGATTTTTTAATAATAGCTTTCAGATAGTATAATAACTTTTAAAATTATCTCTCCTAGATCTATTTTCCACGTCAGATGTTTTTCCAATGAGATATTTCAGATTGTCTTCTATTTTTTCATTCTTTTTTTTGTTTTATTTTTTTCTTGATTTCTCATAAAGTCATTTCCTCCATTCTAATTTTTAAGGAATTATTTTCTTCAGTGAGCTGTTGGACCTTCTTTTCCATTTGGTCAATTAAGCTTTTTAAGGCATTCTTCTCCTCATTGGCATTTTGGACCTCTTTTGCCATTTGGTCTAGTCTGTATTTTTAAGATTTATTTTCTTCAGCATGATTTTCTTGCATTACTCTCATTTTTCTTCCCAAGTTTCTCCTCTACCTCTCTTCCTTGATTTTCAAAATCCTTGTTAAGCTCCTCCATGGCCTGAGACCAGTTCATATTTTTCTTGGAGGCTTGGAGTCAAAGCCTCTAGGAGCTCTGACTTTGTTATCTTCTGAATGTGTGTTTTGATCTTCCTTGTCACCATAATAACTTTCTATAGTCAGAGTTTTTTTCTGTTGTTTGCTCATTTTCACAGCTATTACATGACTTTTTAATTCTTTGTTAAGGCAGGGCTTTGCTTCCAGTGTGGAAGGTGAACTGTCCCAAGCTTCAGGGGTTTTGTGCAGCTGTTTTCAGAGATACTTCTAGGAACCTATAAGTTTTCAGTTCTTCCAAGGAACAGTGATCTAAGGAGAGATGTGTTTACTACTCTCCTGGCCTGTGCTCTGGTCTGTGAGTGACCACAAGCACTCTTTTTTGCCTTGAAACTGTGATGAAGGTTCCCCCTCCACTGTGGCTGCAAAGTCTGCTATGCTAACTGCTCCTCTTTGCACATGGACTGCCACCTGAACTTGGACCCAGATCTGAGTATGGACAAAGTGACAGAGTCCTGCCTCAGTGCAAAAGACCTCTCTAATTTCCTTCTGACCAGTTAGTCAACCCCCTTACAATCTGTGGGATGATATCTCAGGAAGCAGCCACTGCCAGTTCAGTCACTCTCAAGTCCTGCTCCTGGTTTGCTGTGAACTGGGCTGTGCTGGCACAGCCTTCACTGAACTGTGCTCTTTTTTTAGTCAGGTGCACAACAGATCTTTCCTGCTGACCTTCTGAGTTGTCTTTGGTGTCTGTGGGCTGAGAAGTCTGAAAACTGCCACTGCAGCCGGTGATTCAGTAGCCGCAAAGCCTGAGTTTCCTGGGGCCTGGTCTGTGCAGGCATAACCCTCAGTGGACTGTGCTATTCTCTCACCCTGGCGTAATGGACCTTTCCTGCGAACCTTCTAAGTTGTCTTTGGCTGGAAATTTGTTTCACTCAGTCTTTTGTGTGTTCTGCTGGTCTAGAATTCGTTTAGAGTCATTTTTAAAGGTATTTGCAGGGGTTTGGGGAAGAGTTCAGGCAGTTCCCTGCCTTTACTCTGCCATGTTGACTCCAACCCCCAAAACAAACTTTTGTAATTTAATGTAACCAGAATTATTTATTTTATCTCCTATGATCCTCTATATCTCTTGTTTGGTCATAAACTTATCCATAGATCAGAAAAGCAATTTTTTTCCATGTTCCCTTAACTTTTTATGATATCACCCTTTATGTCTAAATTATGTACCTATTTTGTGCTTATCTTGATACTTGGTGTGAGATGTTGGCCTATGTCTAATTTCTGACAGACTGTTTTCCAGTTTTTTTCTAGTTTTGGTAGAATAGTGAGGTCTTATCCCCATAAACCTTGGATCTTTTGGTTTAATAAACATTAGGTTATTGTGGTCATTGATCCAGCTTAATTTTTAACTTTGACCTTGGGATCAATATTTATTCTTTGAGAGACTGTGATTCTTTTTCTTGAGGATATGTCATCAATTGCTCTGAAAGACCTGAGTGAAATCAGAGAGTTGTGATAAATATCAATTCATCTGTTCTCTATTTTGGCAGTAAAACTGATTCAAATATATTCATTAGAGGAGGAAGATGGAGAAGGGCTATACTTACAGTCTGAATGGATTTATTTTTTATGCAGAATTGAATCTGTTATTAGACTTCCATTAGACCAAATACCCCAGGAGATATTCACTTCCCACTATTAATTAAATATATATTGAAAAATATAAAGTGGTATGCTGTTGGAGGCACTTTTCTAATTCCATTTATTGGATTTATTTCCAAAGCACGAGGGTGTCTGAGTATGAATCTAATCCACTATGAGAACTCAGATACAAAGTGACCAGGCTTTGTAAATAAAGCTTTCTGCTACAATGTTCTGGGTTTCTGCTTCTTCTTGCAGGTACAAATGCTTGATTAGCAAAGTAAAAAATCTAATCTAATGGCAGGCCCCTTACTTGTCACTCAATAAGAAAACACAGGGGAGAATTAAAATACCTGTAAGAATAATAGACACTTCCTTTGAAAATTTTCTAGCTGAAGCTCAACTGCAACAGTCAAGACTTGCTGGCTGTATATTACTTTTTTTTTTTTTTTTTTTTTTTGCAATTGTCAGAACTTTCTGGTTTTTTTTTTCATAAAATATTAAATCGACCATTTACGAGTTTACCTTCCTTAGACTTGGAGGGGGCTATTCAAATGTGATTCATTTGTAGAATATAGTTTATGAATTTTCAAAAAAGACAACTTTTGAAACCCCTAAGAAAGCAAATCAGCATAAGGAAGTTTTTCAAATAATAGTAACATTGCTAATACCTAGCATTTATCTAGAACTTTAGGGTTTGCAAAGCATTTTGTGAATATTTTATTTTTTTATCCTCACAACAAGCCAGAGAGGCAGGTGCTATTATCATTGCCATTTTACTTAGGAAAGTGAGGCAGGCAGAGTTTGTGACTTGCCTAGGGTCACACTGCTAATAAGGCAGGATCTAAACTCAGGTATGTCTGGTTGCAGATACAAAACTTAATCCACTGTGCCACCTATCTGACTATTCCAATAACTGTCTTAGTCATCATTTTCACCATTATTGTAAAAATCAAATCAGGTTTTGTCAAAATGACAAGTTCAACAAAATACAACATACAAATATAAAATGCAACAACAAAATACAAAACTATCAAGCCTAAAGAGGGCATGGAGCTTGATTTTAACCATCAGATCCAAGAAGATGCTAAGAATATGCCCATCTGGTCATGGACAGAAGAACAGCCCCATCTCTTCATATCCTGTACCATCCACTACATCTACAATCAGACAAACATAACTTCTGCCAATGAAACATCATACTGGAGTGAAGCTACCAGCAGCATACTATCTGCTTCCTACTCTGGAGGAGTCAGAAGTTCAAAGCCAATAGCAATGATGTGAAGCATAAGAAGCTGATCCCTTGCACAAGGCAGGAATGTATAAGGACATAAAATCCACCAAAACTTAGGTTAGGATTATTGGATATGTAATTCTCCCAGAGGAAATAAAACCATTTCCTCAAGGAATATCCTAAAAGGGCACTTGGGAGCTATAACATGAGTCTTATACAGTAGAGAGTGGAAGGACCAAAGAATAGATGAGTAAACTACATTCTAATGATCCATTGCTACCTTCAGGACTTGCTAACCAATCTGGGAGGTCCCTTTAAAACCTCCAAAAGTTTTCTCTCTATCCTACAGCCTAAACATTTATTCCACTGGGATTGAAGTAATAGATTCACCCCTAATGTTAGCGAACAGAACACGTAGGACCAAAAAGATTAAGAACTCTAAGAAAAAAATAATCTATCTTTAGGACTTTGCTGCCTCAAATACATTTGATTCATTCTACCTTCCTTATCACTAAAGCAAAGAGCAGGAAAAGGCAGTAGATAAGTATCTCTAGAGACTCTCCAGTTTCTGGGGAAGAAACACAATAGGTTTATCTGTTTATTTGTTTGAATCAAGAAAAATATCCCTAGGTGAACACTTGGCAGCCAGGGCATGTTCTCTGTACTCTACTGGGATTAAAGAGCTGAAAATGAAAACTTCAAGATTTCTTTTTATTACAAAGCATATTCTTGCTTTAGTTTGATTCAATTCTGGTAACTATATTTTTTGGTAGCAAGAAGAAAACTATAGAGGAGACTAAAAGTAAAAATACCATTCCTCAGATCTTTGTATCCTACAATTTAAGAAACAAAACAAGTATAAACAAAATCCAAAGTGATGACAGACTTTAGTATGTGAGTTGAAGGGTTCATAAGCCTTTCAAAGAGGTCTTGTTTATTTTTATGTGTAAGCAGGAATTAATACCAACACCTCCCTCTGGGCTAACAGTATCCTTGTTTTATGGAAAGGGCATTTACTGAGACATTCAACTTTAATTCAAAGGTGTGTCAAAGTAATTAAAAGGAATCTATAGCATAGCAAGAGCTGTGCAGGTCAAGATGCAATGCAGACTATTGCATTTGCATTTTAGAACCCTGATTAGAAGACAACTTAAAATACTGAGACTTAATTAGTCAAGAATTAAAGAGAGAAAACTTTGATCATTTCAGTTCTTAGTTCTGGATATTTAGATCCACTATCAAAGGAGTAAAACTGTCCACTGCCCATAACACCTCCCTTTGGCATATTGGGTTGTTTTGATGTGTGTGATTAAACAGAAATTTATTTACATGTTTTATAGGTTCTATTACATTTGGTAAATAATTTCTCTCACAAATATACATACACATCTATATATATGAATATGCATGTGTATATATGTGTGTATATATAAAGATATGTCTATATCTATATTTCATATATGGAAGCCAGCAGGGATTAAGTATATTTGTGCTGGGTAAGAGCTAGTGAGTTCTACTATCAGCTTTATCTAATATTTGTTCTCTTTGTCAAGTCTCATACTCTTTGTCGTTGAGTTCAGCATTCAAATAGTGGAAAGACTACTGGCCATGCACTTCTCTCCAAGGTTTGTTTGTTTGTTTTCTGAAAGGTTTTATTTATGTTCTTACCAGCTTGGAGAATCTGGTCAAGTCATTTATCTTTTGAATGCTTCAGTTTCCTCAACTGTGAAATTCAGATACTAATGGCACCTATGGCACATAGTAGGCACTGAATAAATGTTTGCTTCCTTACTTCTTTCTGTATAAAAAATGCATGCCGTAAATAATTAAGAAAACAAATTAACACATTAACCACATCCAAAAATTAATGGCACATATTGCAAATGTGGTTAACCACTTCTTTATCAAGAGATGCTTTATCATCAATCATCTGAAGTTAGTCACTGCATTGATGAGAGACAAGTCTCACAATGTTGTCCTTTACATTATTATGTACAATGTACATTATATAAATTATTCTCATACTTCTGCTTACTTTTCTCTATAGCAATTCATATAAATCTTCTCAAGTTGGTCTGAATTATTTTTCATCTTTTTTATCATCATATTGATAATGACTGACATTTATAGAATCCTGGGGAAGTCACTTTAACTGCTCTGTGCCTCAGTTTCCTCATTTGTAAAATAAGGGAGTTGGACTTGATGGCAGGCAAAAGTTAAGTGACTTGTCTAAAGTCACACAGCTAGAAAGTGTTCGATGCCAGATTTAAACTCAGGACTTCCTGAGTCTAGGTCCAGGTCCTTTGTTGATACAGAAGTATTTTCAGCTATGTATTATTTTGATCAGTGATATTATCCATGCTGGCTAAAAGCAGCTAGAAAGAAGAGGAAGGAGAAAAAATTTCTTAGAGAAGTATGGGGAAGTAAAGAGTTTGGAGATCTGACCAGGTAAGCCACAAATAAAACCCCTAGACCAATAATAGGACAGTGATACTATGCACAAAGAAATAGTACTCAGTGAAGAGTCTCTTTGAGAGCCAGAAGGAGGTTGGCAGTTATCCCTGATAGTCTCCTGTTGCTGGACCATTTTCATAGCACTTGGGGATGAATATTTTATTGAAACATCCACTACTTACTACTAAAACAATGCATCAGTGTACTGGATAACAGAGAGTCCTAGCTGCTATACCTGTAGACCACTAAAGGGACAAGACAGAGATAAGTTCAGATCTGTGCATTAGGAAGATTAATTTGGAGTGTATATCAAGGATGTTTTGAATAAGGGAAAGACCAGAATTAGAAGAGGGTATTACAAAGGAATAGATGATAGATAAAGAGGGGCCAGATTAGAGTTTTGGTAATATAACTGGAGAAGGGAAAAATGCAAATGGGGTGGAGGAAGAATTTGTAGAATGCAGGGAAATGATTGATTTTGGGGTGTGGTAAGAGAGTGAGAATAGTAAAGATTACTCTAGAGTTTTAAAACTGAGTTCTAGGCTCCCCGAGAACAAGATGTACTGCAAAGGCAGGGCTGGGTCTTTAAAACAACTTTTCCTGTTGTTGCCGATGTTGTTTTTTTTTTTTTTTAAAGGTTCACATTGTGGGGAATTCTGCTCTCCTTCTTGTTATAACTTATTATTCTAGCCCAAGGGTACCTTTTCAGATTGTGGCTCTATAACTGAACATGTTTTCTTTCTGTTTTACATCATTTGCAGATTTGATAAGCATTCCTTCTATGCCTTCATCATGTCATTGATTAAAATGTTAAGTAACACATAAAGGCAAGAACATGTCCCTGGGGCATTCCGCTAAAAGATCTTATGTCAACCTATTAATCACTCCACTTTGGGTTTGACCATTTAACCAATTTCAGATTCACTTAACTGTATTTTTATTTAGCTCATCTCTCTCCACCTTGTCCAAAAGTATCACATAAAAGAATTTGCAAAATGCTTCACTGAAGTCTTTGTAAAATATATCTATGGTAATACTTTGATATACCAGTCTATTAATACTGTCTGAAAAAAAAAGTAGATTAAGGTTTATTTCACATAAGCTGTTATTGATTTTGCTATGCTGACTCTTAGCAATCATCCTTTCTGTTTCTAGATGGCCATTAGCCAACTCTTTATAATACATTGTAATTTTTTTTCTAAGAATCAAAATCAAGCTCACAATACCCCATTCCCTTCTCTTTGAATATTGGGATGTTTGCCTTTCTCCAGTCTCCATAGCATACCTTCATTATATTTCAAAGATCACCGATAGTGACTCAGCAATTACTTCATTAACTCTTTCAAGACCCCACGATGCTGTTCCATTGGAACTTTTGACTTGAGCTCATTGATAGCAGCTATGTCTTATTGCTTACCTTGGGTTTCAGTTCCTCATTAATTGTTTTTTGTTCTGTCCTTCCCATTCCAGAGATTATTATTTTTGTCAAAGAACACAGGAACCAAATGAGTTGAGTAACACTGTCTTCTTTCTGTTTTCCATTACCATTTTCCTACCCACCTTGAGATCCTTCCTTGATCTTCCTTTTTCCTGGTGCAACTAAGATTAACTGTCTCATTGTTTGTTGTGTATATTACTATTAATTCACTTTGAGCTTTAGCACTCCTGCCATATTTCCATGAATGACCCTTGTATCTATTTAACTTTAGATGGCTAGATGGCCAGCACTCCTGCACAGGAAGACCTAAGGTCAAATCCAGTCTCAGACACTTGCCAGCTATATGACCCTGGGAAAGTCACTTAACTTCTGTTTGCCTTAATCCACTAGAGAAGGCATTGGCAAACCACTCCAGTGTCTTTGCCAAGAAAACCTCATAGACATATGGTCCACATGGCCACAAAGAGTTGGACAGGATTGAACAACAACAAATGTAGCTTTAAAATATTTAAAAGTTATTGAGCTATTGTCTTTTTAGATAACTCACCTTTTTTCTTCTTCATTTGAAATATTTCTCATAAGGTCTTATTAATTTCATTCTTGAGAACTTCATATTCCCCACTCTACCCTCAGACTGAATTCCCCTGTAGCATCTTGATCATGTAATCATAGCTATTCTTCCTCTGAACATTTTGAAACCCACTCTACAAAAATTTAGGACTCGTGTCAAACTATACTAGGCTTTACTTTCTTTTACTATCATGAATTATAAGATAGAATGGACAATTTTTCCCAAGATTCAAATTGTTTCTACTTCAGCAACCAATACCCCCTTGATAAATCTAACACAGCAGTTCTGCTCATCATTTATCATTTGAATAATGAAAGAATTATTTAGACAAGCCAAGAATATCTAAGTAGCATTGCATTCACTATCACAACTATATCATGGCTTCATGATAATATTGTGATCTAGCTCCCAAACTCCTTTTCTTTTCCATTATATGTCCAGATAGACTATGGAATATCTTTCTGCCAACATTACTTTTTTTTTTTCTCTCTCCACTGATATTCACCCAAATGAACTCCAACATGCTTCTGAACTATGGTTCCTGGGTTTACCTCTTCATCCATGTGAATACTGAAATCACCAAGAATGACATCAGAGTTCAGTGCAGAGAGACAGAAATAAATTGGAAAAGTCATCAAGGAATGTTAGAAACTGCCCTGGAAGCTGTAAGATGAGAGCAACATGGCTCTACCAAGAGTTATTGGATTGTATGGTTGGAGATTTCAAGCTATGAAGAACCTTAGAGGTAATTTAGCACAACTTCCTCTATTTCCCAATGAGGAAACTGAGTTACAGTGAAGTTAAGTGACTTGTTCAGGTCCATATAGCTAGAAAGTAACTGTTTAAATTTAAACCAAGGTCCCATAGATGCAAATCCAATTTACTTTCTACTACAATATATGTGACTTTTATATTGGAAAATTGAAAATTGTCCAAAAGTGACTCTGAGGAAAAAGGAATGGGCTTCTTCCTACTAGCCATTTGAGTCACAGAGCAGATGGTGTTGAATAGTATTGAGAATGATGCAATATCTTTGGGTGAAAGTTAGTCAGTGCCAGAAGGGCAAAAGAATATGAGATGAATTCCAGGATAAAGGAAGGTTTATGAACAATAGAGCAGGATTTCCAGAAGGCATCAAGGAAGAGTGGGTCAGAGGTGGATAAGGAATGGGGAGGAATAAGACTGAGAAGGATTATAATGACAGTTTTTATCTTAATCAGTAGAATATATCCCTTGAAAATTTCATTCTATCATAATTTTTCAGGCTACACACACCACCCCACCCTACATTTTTTATACCTAGTGGTTCATCTTGGAGTCTGTCTGAATTACCACAGATTCTGAATTAGTGAAGTTGGAATTAATGAGATTTTATAGTAATCATAAAGATGAAAAAACAGGTCTTCAAATGATACTTCTTGGCAACTGGCAAAGGAGGTAAAGAGTCAATTCAATTCTACAAATCTTTATTGAGCACTTACAATTAAACAAGGCACTATCTGAGTTTCATTCTTCTCATTATGTTTGTTTAGGTGACACAGACTGTGATGAACAGCTGATGAGAATAGTATTTTAGAGAAAATAAATACTGTGTTTTAATAGTCATTGCATATAAATTTATTCTACTTAGAAAAGCTCACCTCAAGGAGGAATGGAGGACTGGCACAAGGTCAATCCTGGCAATGTATTGACCCAACAGTATTCTACTGTTCAAGCAAACAGAGAATTATCAGGAAATTGAAACCATCACTCAGCTCAGCACTGACTGATGACAGCAAAGTAAATATTCTCTCAAGTTAGGACATTGTATTCAGCTTAATTCCTATGCCCCCAAATGAGTTGAGAAAGAGAGGATTAGAACTGAATTTCAACTATCATTTTACAATTGGCCAAAGAAGCAAACAAAAGAAAATGAAAGGACAAATCCCATTAAATAAATCATATTGTGAATTAAAGTGTCATGTGACAAAAAGATTCTTAAAGAATAGCCCCGTAAATATCTCAAGACCAGACCAAAATGACTGTATCCTTGATATTACTGACCACTTCATGACTGCTATATTCAATCTGAATATAAGAATTCTTGACCCAGATGACCTTCCATACCATACCAGGAGAAGAGACCATCAAATCACATACTCTAGAGGAGTAGGGCAGGGATACCTGACTGTGAATAGCCTATGGCTCACAGCTGAGTGGATTCCAAATGAGAGATTGATCCATACATCATGCTGCAATCTCTCCTTTCTCACAAGACTGTGGGGGTGGGGGGAGAGGGAGGATTTAGGGACGTTTCATGCATCTTATCCGAGACAGGTCTGATGCTCCTTTAATCTCCCTAGAATAGAAGACCTAGAATCGTAGATCTAAAACTGGAAAGGACCTTTGAAGATCATTGAGTTTAGACCCTTCATTTTATAAATGAGGCCCAAAGAGGTTAAGTGATTTTCTGAAGATTGTCTGTGTTACTAAATCACAGAGCCAGGATTCAAATCCAGCTTCTGCCTTCAAATCCAGGATTCTTCCCATTGTATTAACAAACTATCTAAGGGAACAGGGGAAAGGGGAACTACTTGCATTGTATATGTTCATAATCTTGCCCCAAATTATCACTCTTATACATTCTGATGTTCTGGTTCTGTGTCATTCTATTTTCCTACATTAAGGCTATTGAGGGTTCAAAAGTATGCTACTCAGATATAGCATCTTTCAGGGTTTGTGTCACTGCCTCACAGACGCTACAATTCCCTTAGGAGATCTGCACTAGGATCTAAAGTACATTCAAGCTTATCAGCTAGATATACAGATTACTGACACCTATCTCAACCCACCACCTTAATTCTCATACCGTCCATGGTCCATATTTGAAGGTTTGCCCTATGCAGCAACCCTCACTTCATAAGGATGCACAACTGAAGGCCCAAAACACACATTGTCCCACACTCTGACTCATGTAACTTCTCTCAGAATGAACTGGTTCCTTCCAGACAAAAATTAGAACTTTAGCTTTTATAAATTCAAACAAAATTTGAGACAGACTATCAGGAAACTGGTTGCATAGTCAGAGGACTTTATTTCCTGACATAATCACAATTTGTGTGACTATGGCCAAGTTATTAATATTTCTGGATCTCAATTTCCTTATTTTTTAAATAAGGGGATTTGACTGGGTGAAATACAAATGAATCTTCTTTTTTGATATTAGGAGACCTTAGTGACCATCTATTTTGACCCCCTGTCACTCTAATGCTATGTAGATTCTCCTGAACTCATAATGTCAAGAGATTGTACTGTGTTCATTTATAGCCCAGGAGGCCATTCACAAAGACAAGAGCTATGAGTTTTCTTCAATTTAAACACACACACACACACACATACACACAGATGCACACACACACACACATACACACACACATACACAGAGTAACTGCCTTCTCAGGCTAACACTTAGCAGTTAGGGCCTTCTCCCATAGCAGTCAAACAACAACAACCACAACAAAACCAAACCAGAGTATCCAGATAGTTTGTTGGAAAAGACTTCTATACCCTCTTCTATAAACCCCTTTAGCCTAGAAGGCTCCATTGTTGTACCTACTGTGCTCAAAGAGGAAAATTAAGCCAAATATGTCTGAATTTAGAGGATTAGCACTTTAGTTATATTAACATTCAATCTGATTCCCCCAATTCAGGCAATGGTTGACCATTGACTACTTCTATTATAAAAGAAGATAAATTTTCCCACCCCACACTAAGACTTACCATCCTTAAATGACATTGTTACCAAAATATGAAGAAAAAATAGAGACTAGACCTATCATTTTATTGATATAGGTAGCTTTGAGGTGAGGAAACTCTTTCTACCAAAGCAGAAGCCCTACATTCTCTGCAACTTACAGTCTTAGAGGGATGTCAAGGGCATTAAAAGGTTAAGTAACTTGCCCAGGGTCACACATCAATCACACAGCCAATATGTGTTGAAGGCAGGGCATAAACTCAGGTCTTCCTGGGTTAGAAGGATTCTCTCTATCCATTATATCATCATGTCTCTAACTGAAAAAAAGAAAAGAAAAGAAAAATCTGCCAGGGGAGGTGTTGCATGCCTATAATCCTAGCTACCTGGGAAGCTTGGGAGTTCTGAGCTAGAGTGGACTAATCTAACTGAGTGTCTGTCCTAGGTTTGTCATTAATATAGTGAGCCTACCAGATTGTATAAGGAGGGGTAAAATGGCCCAGGTTGGAAATGGAGGTAAGCAAAGGAGCTGATCAGAGCAGGACTGAGCCCATGAGTAACCAATCCCTATACATCCAGTCTGGATATGCTGTAAAGGAAAGGGACAAAAGGAAAGAAGAGAAAAAGAAGGAAAGAGAAATAATCTTTGAAATTGTTTGTAAAGAGATGTAAAAGCCCTACCAATGTCATATACACATTTGTGTTATTTCTGAAGTTGCTCATAAAATAGTGCACATATTTGTTTGTGTATTTTATTGGACAAGTGTGAAAATGAATTTGCTAAAATTACTCGCGCAAAAATCCTTCATTTCATTCTGAGAGCTAAGCTTTGCACCCTTGTACAAATATAAACCAGTGCAAACATAATATGAGGTCAAACAGAAGAAATCTTCTTTCATTTTCATGTCTGACAGAGCTCTCCTCTCAGACTGAAATGTGTATTAGCTATTGTGATGGCATATGCATTTACACTAATACAGCCATCATGTTGCAAACTCACTAGCTTAATTGAAAACACTACTAAGTCTCAATTACTTTTTCAACATAATTAGAGGTCACAGGCACCATCAGCTAAGTACTAATGCTGCTTAGAAATTATCAAAGCAGTGACTAATGCTCATGGCTTCAAAATAAAATAGAAAAAAGGTGAAAATCAACCCCTTTTTTCCTTTTCATATTTTCAATCCAATTATGCTCATTAAACAACAATTTCATTTTTACCATGGTAAGATAATTAGTGTTATTGCTAGTCTAAATGAAAAAAAAATCATGATATCTGAGAAGACCTGGAAGGAAAACAAAGCCATACAACCATGAGGCAATTGGGGCTTTGACCTAAGGTACTGATGTTTGGAGTAGGATACTCTTCCTGACTATGATGAATACCATCCACAGAGACCTCCACTCACTTTCACTGCTAAGGAGCATAACTGATAATAGACTACAACTTCTGGAGTCTTGTTGCCACAGCACCCCTATCCCCTTGCTTTCCTGAGCTCTTAATCTTCATTGATGAGAAGAATGAGCCATTTCCTCTCCTGGAAAGACTACACCCATGGTCCAAATTTTTTCTGGGCTGCCAACACCCTACTTCCCAGCTATCAATGCTGTACCTGATTTTGTCGAAGACACATAATTTCTAATTGTAATTCTCTAAAAGAATACCAAGAAGCCCTTTGTGCCACCAAGTTACCAGGTCTAGCAAGCTAAATACCAACTTATTATTATTACATATACACCCATATGTAAATTTAATTCTTTAGCCAGTGTTGCTAATATTTGAGGGGGGAATATCATGCCAAATTCTGTACTCATGATCATTGGTTGGACTCTAATATAGATAGATTAAAATCTTTCTATGTTGTGGAGGCTAAGCAATGTATAAAAAGCACTAATGTTATCAAATTCTCAGTTCAGTCAACCAACAAGCATGTATTAAGTCATTTGTCTACTTCATGTGCCAGGAACTGTGCTGGGGAGAGGAAAAAAGAAATAAAACTATCCCTGTCTTCAGGAACCTTATCTTCTATGAGGATAGACAACATGTGCAAATGTCAGTATATTCAAGATAAATCCAATATAAAGCTTTTGGGGGTGGGGGGAATGAGAAGTAGAAGCTGAGGTTATAGAGGTCAGGAAAGGTTTGATATAACAGGTGTTATCTGAGTGGAGTTTTGATGGAAACAGTGGATTCTAAAAAATGGAAGTAAGGTAAGAATACATTCCAGGCACAAGGAACAGAGATTCAATTTCAGTAAAGTTCCTAATAGGTGCTGAATAAGTAACTTTGTGACACAATAGATTAAGGACTGCCCTTGGAGTTAGAAAGCCCTATTTGTCTGCCTCCCAGAGGCAGACTGACTGTGTAACTATTGACAAGTCAAAGCCTCATTAGAGCTCCTTAAAACTATAATTGTAGAGGAGTTACCAGTCTCATCGGTGCAGAAGTCCAAAAAAAATTCATAAGATACCTACCTCCAAGTTTTTGTTGTTGTTGTTGTTGTTGTTGTTCAGTCACGTGTGACTCTTCATGACCCCATTTGGGGTTTTCTTGGCAAAGATACTAGTGTGGTTTGTCATTTCCTTCTCCAGATCATTTTACAGATGAGGAAACTGAGGCAAACAGGATTAAGTTACTTGTTCATGGTCCAATAACTAGACCAGATTTTAACTCAGGAAGAAGAGTCTTCCTGACTGTAGGCCCAGCACTCTATCCCAACTACCTAGCTGCCACAGTCCCCTCCAAGTTTACTGATACTTTAATGACTACATTTTAGGTTCAATCAACCATATTTAACTCTACCTAAATGTCCCATTTTCTAGCCCACATTGATTGCTCCATCCTAGGAGCATATGATTCAGAAAAGAAAAAGACCATGGAGAGTACTTGGAGAGTACCTATCCCTCTCCTCCATTTAACAAATGAGAAAATTGAGCCCTAAAGAGATTAACTGACTTGTCCAGGGTCACACAAATAGGAAGGAGCAGAGTCAGGATAGGAAACCAGGTACTCAGACTTCTGAATCCATTTCCGTTCATTGCCTATTCTTTCTCTGAACCCTAAAAAATTCACTAATCTTGGGTGCACATCAGCCAGTCTTCATCTCTGTCTTTTTGCCAGATTCTATAATGGAATAGAATTATCACTGCTCACCAAGATTCTCACTATTTCTACTTCAACCTACAGCTCTTCTTTGTTGGAGAGAATCAGTTCTGCAATAACAGTTTCCCTTGTTTCATGCTGGAGCTTTTGAAGAATTAAATTATCATTAAGAAATGTCTAGAATTTATAAGCAGAGGTACAAATGTCCATATAATCCAAGTATGCCAATATTACTACATCATGCCTTTGTACCTAGATTTTGATTGAGTTCTCCAACTTCTCATCTATTTTCTCCTTCTATTGAAGTAGTCTGTATCTCCAGAACAATATCATTTCTTTTTCTCTCTCCATTGATCTTCACATAAATGTTTTCTGCCATAGTTTCCCACTAAAGTTTCTGGGTTGTTTTTTATAGGAACACATTTTCTTAATATTCTCCTCCCCAACCATTTGGCTAATTTTGTGAACTTTGCTCCTTTTTAGCAAAATACACACCTTGCAGAGTCATAGTCCAATAGAGTCTAATATTACCAAAATTTAATGATAGCTTTTGGATCAAACTGAACTCCTTACATCAAGATTTTGATTTTACCTTATTACCATACTTTGCTCATTTATGCATAGATATATATTTAAGGCCATGTATTTTATTACTGATTCCCTTTTTAGATTTCTTTTGTCTCCTATAGATTACCTCTCTACTCTAACTCCCACTATGTTGTAGCTATTACTATATTATCTGGGTTTACAGAAATACATAGGCAGTTTCTATACCACTCCCTTGTAATTTCAGTTTAAAGCCTCTTTGATCAGGTTTATAAGATTCCATGCAATTTTTTTTTTGCAGCCCTTCTCATTGATTGTACTATTTCCCCGATTCAAAACACATAATTTCCATATTTTAAACCATTTTCCAGAAATCCGAATTCTGCTTTCAGTAACTATTTCATTTCTGCTTGTGAATTTCTAAATATATTTCTGTACAAATATGTAATTCTAAATCTATTTCTGTTTAAAAATTTAATACCAAAATGTCTGTACCAAAAAACAATCAGTACCAAAAATTCCTAACTTCGGTCATCAGTGGTATTCATCACTAGAGGCTTAAGGTCTTCAATTTTTCATCCAGGACTTTAATAACCTTAGCAATACTTCCAAGGTGGTGTTAATATCATTTGTCACCACATAAATCACCAGAAGTACTAATTGTTAGTTTTGACACGTTCAGTAAGTCTCTTTTTTACATCTCAGGTAGGAGAAAGAGGAAGATAGGAAATGTCTCTGTTGTTCATGTCAGGGCAACAGACAGCTTCCTCACTAGCTTCTCAGCAGGGAGTCATGAACCACCACTACTTATCTTCCCTTCTTTTGACCCTTTTCTAGATGGCATCTTTTATAATGCCTCTTATAGAAATATACCTAAATATCTCAATCTGTTTATATACCTATATCTATCTATCTATCTTTTCTTGGAGTGTGAGAAGCTACTTTCTCCTGATAGGTCCTATCATCCCCCTCCAAAGATCAAGAACTAGAAGGGAATATTAGAGATCTTCTAGTCCAATTCCATATTTTTTTTAATTTTTAGGATCAAAGAGATTAAGTGATAGGGTCATGCAAGCAGAAAGTAGCAGAGATGGAATTCTAATTCAGATCCGCTAACTCAAAATCCAGTGCCCTTTCCAAACCACCACACTGCTTTCTAATTAGATATGGACAAGAAGCACATATCTCTCCAAAAGGAGACATAAGTTTTGGGAGCTACTTGAAGTCTTCAATTGTTATTACCTTAACAATGGACAGATAAATTGTCAATAAAAGAGAATGTTGTATACAGTAATAGTAATATTGTTTCAAGAACAACTCTGAGTGACTAAGTCATTTTGAGTATTATAAATAACCAAATTAACCACAAAAGACCTATGAAGGAAGATGCTATCTGCACCCAGAAAAAGAACTGCTACACAGAATTATGTATAGAATGATTGTACATATAACACACACATATGTATGTGTATGTATGTATGTGTACATATGTCTAATGGTAGCCATTTCCAGGGTGGGAGAGGAGAAAAAAGGGGAAAAAAAGAAAGTTACATGATCACCTTATTATATATTTAAAAGGAATAGCAAGTTGTACCTAATAGATTTGCAGTTTCATGTGTAATCTTTTTTATTATACTATGTTATAGAAATGTTTGTTTTATTTCTTAAATTCAGAATAAAATGAATAAAATTAAAAAAAAAAAACAGAGGCAGAGAAAAAGAACTTTCTATGGGTAAAATAGTGTGGTGTGATAGAGCAACTGGGTTCAAGTCCCAGCTCTATCATTTAGTTGCTATTGAATATTGGGCAAATCTCTTCATTCATCCTCAGTTTCATCTATATAATGGGATGCTGTCACTATGCACCTCATAGACAAGGTTCTCTTTCTCTCTCTCTCTCTCTCTCTCTCTCTCCATATTATATATACATACATACATACACACATGTACACATATATACACATGTGTGTCTATATACATATATACATATGTATACATGTGTGTGTATGTATATATGTGTGTGTATATATATACATATATATATATATATATATACTGCTATCTATAGCATATTCAAACTCAATAGGACTTTCAGCAGAAGTCCTGAAAGAGTCTAAGAATCAAGGCAGAGATGAAGGAGGGGAGTGATAATGGGCATCTGAGCAAATGGGGAGCTTAACCTCCAGTATTGAGTGGGAAAGTATAGAAAACAATGGTTGCAAGATTTGGACCAAAAAATCTTGTAACCTGAGTAAAATGCATAAAAGCTATTGTATCTGTCCATATTTTTGCTCTCTCCCCTCATGATTACATTAGTTCCTACCTTTTATGCTCATCTCCTAGAAGTTTACATTACTTTTTAGGACATCAAGTGGTCCTTATTCTGTGGGTATCCTGGGATTTAATACCTTTGATGGGCAGATTGCACGAGCCTGCTACTGTCTTTTTGTGAAAAGACAACTTTGCCATTTCAATTGTGCTTTGCCTGAATGCTGTAAAGTCAAATAAAGTCTTCTAGGGGATTATGTGAGTCACTCCCTCCTAGACGCAGTGAACAACTGCAACAGAAGCAGAAAGAGCTATTTCTCTCTCTCATCAATTGTGTCAAGAACACTGTGGTTATTCATGTAAAACACCAAAGTTGCCTGTCTTAGTGCTTAAGTGCCCCTATCAGTTGAGCAAATCAGTTATGTAGATCCATTCATTTAAATATAGCTATGTAATCTGTTAGTCCATTCAAACTAACACAGGAGTATAATCCATTTAGGCCAGGGACTTCCTCTCAAAATAAGGTGACCTTGGGAAGTGCCATATTGTTTTAGACCAATGGATTTTCAAGTCCATCAGAGGGTACTTCTTCTAAAAACTACGGGAACAACATTTTTATGCAGAAGTGTTGGTGGTTGCTTTCTGAAATGTCTATTTTCAAATTATTAAGAACATCATTTAGATGCTCCTGATTTCTCCTAAAGAATTCTTCTGAATTTGGCTGTTGACCTTGACTAGAGCTAAATTCTTCTTGACTTTATTTATATTTTTAGCTTACACAACCTGTTTAGGCAATAAATTCAGCATTTTACCATCAAAAATATTTCTAATCTTAATTGAAAAAAGAACATCAAAACCAGGAATAGCTTTGAGTCCTTTATGTAGCTCTAGGTGTCCAATGGTCATCTTTCTCTCCTGAGTCACACTATGAAGCTTGAAAGAAAACAAGGATTCCTAGAGTTGGTGATGAAAGGAAGGCACTCCGGGTGTGGAAAGAGTCATTTCCTGTAAAGATAATGAACCCTATTGAAGAAAGGTTGGGATGCCTACAGGACATGGAGCAAAAAATACCCAGTACCTAGTTGAAAAATAAATAGATTTTAAGAGAGAGATTAAGGACTGGCTATGTAGGCAGACTAAACTGTATAAAGATGCTACTTTAACCCAGGGAAGATGATGAGATTCATAGAAGAGAAGGTAAGAGTGGTCAGGTTAGAACATTGGAGAACATCACACTAAAAAGGCTGCGGATGTATAATGATCCAGTAAAATGAATGAGAATGAAGAGGCAGTCAGTAAGAAGGGGAATCAGAGAAAGCAATGTTTCCCAGAAATCAACAGAGTTCCCCAGGAGAAGTGTGCATTTTCTCTTCACTTCTCGCTGATAGCATCCCTCACTTGCTTCCAGGACAGCTTAGGCACCATCTTATGGATGAAGTATTTCACGAAACTGTCACCGGCTAGCCCCAGGCCCATCACTACCTTACTTTTAACTCTGTATGTTTTGTGAGTGCTTAGCTGCTTTTGTGTCATCTTTCCTTAAGTCTATGAGTTTTGTGATGAAAATCTTTCCTTTTCCTTTAGTTATGCTTCATTATGCCATTTCTCATATTTGGGTGAGTTTGCAGTTAATATTAAGCTTACTTAACTAAAGTGTCACTCATAGAATCACAGAATTAAGTGAAAGACTTTTTAACATTCCTCAGATAAGAAGTCAAAGGGAAGTATGAGCTTCCCAAAATGATTTAGCTATTTGTGGAAGGATTTACTTGATGACTCTCAATATAGTTTAACTTGACTTAGTTTACCTATAGTCTGTTTAACTAAGTTTGTTTTCTTAAGTGATGTATGAGATAATGATTCTGTTAAACTACATTTCTTCAACTTTTATGGTGTAAGAGGATTACAAGATTGTAATATGTAAAATTAGATAGATATTTTTCTCTCTGAGTGTGTGATATAACTTTGTCTATAAAAAGTCTCGTTAGAATCCTAATTTTTCTTCAATGTTATTTTTCTTTTCTGAATCCTGAACCTGTGCTTAAATAGAACAAAACTTATGTTTTTAACCTTTATAGTTTCTGATGTTTTTTAACCTTTACTATTTTGGCATGGTGGTAGATTTATTTTGTCAGGAGTAACTTACCACATGAACTCAAAGAGGAAATATTTGCCCCATAAAAGTTCCTTGAGAGCAACAACTTTTACCTTTCTTTTTATCACCAGTGCTCGGCACAGTGCCTTGCATAGAGTAGTTAGTTAAGGAATGTTGCTGATTAGTTATTTTTTATCTGTATATTTATCCCATATATATATATATATATATGTATGTATGTATATATGTATGTATTTATTTTCCCCATTAGAATTTAAGTTTCTTGAAAATAGTAATTGTTTTAATTATATTTCTATCTCTAGTGCCTAGAACAGTTATTGGAATAGAGTAGGTATTTAATAATTGTTTTATCCCCCTAATGGTGGAAAGGAGGTTGTAGGGAGACCAAACAAATGCTTATTTTTTTATTTTTTAAAAAGTTTATTTTTTTAAAGTTTAATTTATTTTTTTTTATTTTTTAAAGGTTTAATTTAAAAATAAATGCTTAAAATTGAAAAGCAGTTAAGAGTAGCAAAATAAAGTGCTATCGAAATGAGAGTTATCATCACCATCTAGTTCAACATGCTCATTTTATAAGAGGAAATTGCATTTCAAAGAGGTGAAGTATCTTGGCCAAAGTTGCACCGATAGGAAATAGCAGGGCTTGAATTTGAACCCAAGCCTACCTACCCCAGATCAACATTATATTAAATGGCGGTGAAATGAAGAAGCAGTACGCTACCAAAAAAAAATGCTCTTGGCTGATCCATTAATCATCACTTTTTGGATCTACTCATTTAGTAAGTCCTAAATCCAACTTCTTATACATGTAGCCCATATTTTTCTACCTTGTCAACAAGAATATCGTTGGAGAATTTGTCAAATACCTCACTGAAATTCAGCTATCACGTGTCAATGACATTTTTCTCATCAACTCATCTCTTATTCCTCTTCTAAAAGGAAAATGAGGTTACTTTGACATAACTTGATGAACCCATGCTGTCTCTTAGTTATCAAACTTCCCTTTTTACATATTATTCAGCTCTAAACTCTTGAAACTGCCTATCATCATCACAAAATGATCACAATAGAAAAAGAAATGGTACTGAGCAACCTTTTCTAGTATGGAATTAGTCATAGGGGCTGCCCTTCCCAAGGAAGAAACACTGTATAGGCTTGAGTGATCTCAATTAGAATTTTTAAATAGTTCTATTTTGTCAAGAAGTTATATCATTAAGACAAGGAAACAGGATGAGCAGTTACTTCTGGCAGTCTGTCCCTCTGATATCAATTGTTAATGTGACTCTTGACATGCCGGTTAACTTTTCCCTCTTAAGCATTTAATACATTATACAAATATAATTATCTTTCTGTAATAGTGCTATTTCTCTTACCTATTGGAGGTTGTTATAAACAGCAGACTAAATATAAAGCCAATTAAATAATCTGGAAATGCACAGAACTATAAAATATGAAAAGCATTAGACCTTTCAGCTATTTTATTTAAAAAACTTGTTGTTTATAAGTGTGTTGTGCTACTACGGGGTTTAAAGGTCTTTTCTTAATGGTCAATAGCAAATGAAGTACATTATTCTGGAAAAAATCATTGAATGTGACAAATTCTGCATTACCAGCCTATAATCTTTTATAATTTTGAGTCAACTTTGGTTTCTCCTAGAAACCAAGACCCAGTTTTTAAACACTAGAAATTTTCTGGAGATGTTATGTGACTACAAGTTATAGAATGGCGGTAGAGGGAAGATTGCTGGACAGGACCAGGCTGTGGCAACACATTATGAGGGATTTGGGGGCCAGGGAAATGGTGCAAAGGATATGATCAGAGAAATAAAATGACAGGGAAAATATTATGACAGCAAAAATGAGGCTCAATGGATGGACATTTCCATTCCTTCATCTATAAAATAACCATATGCATACCTGAACTACCTAACTCAAAGTATCAATATGAGAAAAATACTTTGTAAATTTTAAAGATATATGAGGCAACAGTCTGACCTGATAGCTTTCTTTGTCAAAAGCCTGATGCTGCTATTACTGCTGCAACCTCAGCCACTCTGGTAAGAATGCCCTGTCACCAGCACTCTCAGGCTTTCCATGACCTTTCAATCTGTACGTGGTCAATTCTAGAGTAAATGAAACACGAAAGGAAAGGAAAGGCAGCCAGGGGTCTCCAGTATAAACCTTACTACTAGTTGATTATTCATTCCACTTAAGAAGTTGTTGTTCAGTCGTTTCAGTCATGTCCATCTCTTCATGACTTCATTTGGGGTTTTCTTGGCAAAGATACTGGAATGGTTTGCATTTTCTTCTCCAGTTCATTTTACAGATGAGAAAAGTGAGGCAAACAACGTTAAGTGATTTGCACTGGATCACACAGTTAGTAAGTGTCTGAGGCCAGATTTGAACTCAAGAAGATGAGTTTTCCTGACTGTAGATCCAGCACTTTATACAGTGAGCTACCTCGCTACTCCTATTAATATGAGTAGCAATCATCAAAATAAAGTGAATTTAAGCAATACAGAGTAGAAGAAAAAACAGCAAAATGGTGTTGTCGTCTCTGTTGAAAGTTTCTAACGATCTGAGAAGAGGAGCACAAAAGGGACACAGGTGCAAATAAAACAATCCCTAAGCAGAGCATTCAGATTTTGAGAACTTAAAATAAGAAAGCAGGTGAGCAGGCACAACTAGTTTCAGTGCCCATCTATGTCCATTCACTCATTCATTACATCCATACAAAGTGTCATACAGCTGAGACAATCAACATGAAATTAAAAGTATTACCGAAAAAAGAATAATAACCAGAAGCTAAATTCGGGGTATTGAGAGAGATTGTTTTAAAATGACAAAGTTGTGCCAAAGTACAGATGTGTGCCAGTAAAGAATTTCATAATGTCCAAAATTTAAATGAATCTTTCAGAGAGACTAAAATCATGAATGATGCAGGAAAAAAGGTGAGGAATATGAGGGGAAGGTGTAGAATGGGGGACTGAAAGATAAACACATGTAAAATGTTACTTTAGATAAACCCCTCTTGCCAGAATTTCAATTACCAAGAAATACTTTAATGCTGTCTTTATTTTCCTGTACTCCAATTTAGCCAACAGAGATATTCAGAATTCAAAGTTCTGTATAATTTGGGCCACTTAGTTATAATAGGCTCAAAATGGGCTCTTGAGTATGTACACTCTTCAGTTACCTGTGACTATAATTACCTACTTTTAAAAGCATGAATTTCCTTGTAATTGTTGATTATTCTCAGGTACTACTAAGCATCCTTCTTAAGTCCCTGCATTGTTGGACTTTGTGCAAAAAGAAGTGGAAAATTAAAACAATTAACAGGATAATTCAAATGAAAAGAAACCCAAAACACAGTCACCTAAAATAGCCATACAATTGAGAGATATTGGGGTTTAGGAAAAAAAAATCATAATCCTGACACACCCCAGTGTTTTTCCACCTGACCAAAGTCACTGGAGAAATATCTTGAAATTCCCGTACTGGACCTGAAAATTTAGCATTCCCAGGGTTTGGGACAGGAGACAAAAGGCCCCACTTCCCAGAACTTTCAACTCCAAGGCTATCTAAATGGCAGATTTGAAGCTTGGGACCCCTGGCCAGGAGAGGAATCAAATAACCTCACTATTCATTCCATTGCCCCTATATTTTCTATAATTCTTCAATAGAAAGGAAATATTTATATTAAATGTACTTTAGAATGAGTAACTAAGTTAATGATGAGTGGGGTAGGTAAAGATTATCACCACAATGCTGCAATACTGTACCTGTCAATCATTTCCTGGGGTCCCTGATCCATGCCCATTCCTTCTCTCTCCAACATCACAGCATCAAGGAAGGCATCTTCCCAGAACTTCATCGGGTCCCACAGGGTAGAACGTTCTTTACCTGAATACCAGAGAGGCTGCTCAGAGGATCACATGAGCCATTTGGATGTGGCTCCTCAGCCATAGGAAAGGGAGTCACCTCAAACCCCAGGGAAGAAAGGAGCATAGAACTCTGTCCCCACTCTAGGGCATGGCTGCCACCTGATGATATATGAATAAATGACCTAGTTCTATTGTAATTTTCCATTGGAGAATGAGTTAAATAAAATGGAAAACATTTAGAATGGGCCTCCTTCTGACTCCTCTCTTTTCTGAAATAGATCCCTAAGCTTGAGAGAGGATAATCTAGCCATGGAAAATATCCAGTCCATGTAATCCAACATAAATTGAATAGCTCCACAGTTGAATACCTAAGAGTACAAAAATTGGATTGTAAAATAAAACTGCAATTCTCAGAAATTACTTGAGTACACAGGGTCAGTTTAATCCCTAGGAGTCACCAGTCACCTTCATAATGTAGTTTGAGGGATATAATTTCTCCCTCCCCAAAACATCTTCTAGTTTTGGTGTTTATAGTTCCCATAATTAGTCATTCTCTAGCTTTAGGCATTGAAAACCTTTGTTTAAATTGAAATTTGTAATATTGGAAAGGTATTACAGTAAACATAATAGCCATACAACCATGTAGACTGGGCCCACTAAAATAATTTTGACTGATACCATATCTCACTGCTATAAAGTAAGTGATAGATTTGATTATGGGATGGACTAGCAGACCTTCCTGATCAGGAACTCTGGGACAAGGTCTGAGGCCCAGCCCCTAGCTTGCTTATGAAGATATGCAGACATAGCAAGGAGCACATGTGGAGAAGGTGATATCATTCCATCCCACAAGAAAACTCCTAAATGAAGTGAGGTCTGTGATGACCAAGTAACTCCAGGGAATAATTCATCCCAATGGGTGGTTATTTCAGAGGAGCCCTAGTACTGCAAACAAATATTTGATTGTACTGGGATTCTAAGTGTACCTTTACCTTGATATCCCTGGATACATTCTATATCCACGAGTTCATATTGATCCTAACGTTGGTTTATTGACAATAAGCATTCCCTGAAGAATATACATTTTCACTGGGACTTGTCTAAGTACAGGAGGAAAAGGGAATAGGATGCTATTGGGGGACAGTTCATGTAAAGTCAATAGCATTGAAATTGGATTCAGAAGACATTGATTTGACTCTGGGTTCTTCTAATTACCTGCGTATGTGTGTGCAGAACCCCGCACCTCTCTGGGTCTTAGTTTCCTCATCAGATTAGATGCCTAGCCTATCTTTTCTTCATCTTCACTTTATTTATTCTTCATCTTCACTTGAACCTTCAGTTACTCAACTCCTTCCTGTTCTCCTGTTCATCGTCCTATCCTGCCCTCACTTTCTTCCCCATTGAAGTTTTAGCCCTATAGTGAACACATTCAACTATATGTTCCTCTACTCAAATCCCATGACCCCTTGTCCTATAGCTGCTCATACCTTACCAAACCTTACACTTAGTTACCTCCATGATTTACCTTCTCTTCTCCTACACATATGATACTGAATCTTGATGGATAAGGTCATACAACCATGCTAATTGGGTCTTTTAAAAATAAAACAAAAATAACTGATCCTAAAGCTCGTTGCTGTAAGGCAATTTTCTTATATTTCCCTGATTGACTCTCTTATATCTCATGGCCATTTTTCTAAGCTTTCTCTTACCTCCTAAAACCTCCTGTATTACCCTGAATTTCTCCCTATTAGCAGAGCTCTCCAAATTCTATTTTATTGAGAAGATAAAAGATATCCTCCAGAAGTTCTCTCTTCTCCCCTGTTCTTTACCTCAAAATCCTCTAGCTCATGCCCCATTCTTTCTTCCTTTGCTTCAGTCTCTGGTTAACAGGCTACTTTTCTCCCAGCCAAGGCCAATCACTTTACTTGGGACCTGGATCCCTTTCTTTTCACTCCCATCACCCACCTTTAATCTAACCTTATCTATCAGTTAAAAGACTTTACCCCTTCTAATGACCCTCTCCAACACACATACCTCCTCTCATCTTTACTCTCTTTTTCTATTCCTACCAAGTGAACAATAACAACTTCATTTAACCCTGTCTCACCCCTAAGCTGTACTTCCATAGAAACGCCAAAAAGAAAATTGTCTGTATATACTGTCTCCATGTTCTCACCTCCCACTCATTTCCATTTTTATACCCCACAACTCAATTGAAAGTGTTTTCTTCATGGCTACCAAAGAGCTCCTATTGACTAAATGGCCTTTATGGAATCTTTCCCTTTTCTCTCCATTTATAGAGCCTCTCCATAGTTCAGGTGCTCTATCACCTCTTGCTTGGACTATTGCAGTAGCCTTCTAAAAGGACTTCTTTCTTCTATTCTATACCTTATTAATCTATGCCTTTTGAGCCTGTCAAAATGATCTCCCTAAAATATAGATCTGACCATGCCACTTTCATGTTCAAGAAACTTTAGTAGCTTCTTATTTCCTTTAGGATAAGATACAAACCCATCAATTTGTCATGGAATGCTCTTCACAGTGTTACTTCAAGCTATCTTTTTATATTTATTCTACAGACTCTATATGCTAATCAAACAGATTTTCTTGCTGTCTCTGAAGCTTTACATTCTATCTCTTATCTTTATGCCTTTTCATGTGCTATCCCACATGCCAGGAATTTACTCTTTCCCAAACTTGAAATACTTAACTTCTCTGAAGGATTGACTTAAGTGCCATCTTTGATAAGAAGTCTTTCCTGATCCTCCTAGTCAAACCATCCAATGCTTAATTATCTGTGAATACGTTGTAAACTCACCCTATCCCCTCCTAGTAGAAAATAATCTCTTGAGGACTAGAACTGTTTTTGTTCTCCATTGTCTTGTTTTATCCAAATAGTCTAACAGAGTAACTTACACATACTATACTCTTAACAAAGGTTTGTAAAATGAAGTCTTGTTGAATCAATAAATGATTCTACTAAATGAAGGAGTTGGACTAGATCCCTTCAAACTCCAAATACTAACAGTAATTATTGGACTATGTCCAATAATAGTGATTGGACCAGGTCCCTTGAAAGTCTAAATACTTATAATAATTGGAGGTAGTTTCTGGGATCAGTCAGGATATGAAATATCTGTGTAAGTAAATCAACTCCTATGAACTCCTATATGAACTTAT
This sequence comes from Vombatus ursinus, assembly GCF_900497805.2. Taxonomy (NCBI): domain Eukaryota; kingdom Metazoa; phylum Chordata; class Mammalia; order Diprotodontia; family Vombatidae; genus Vombatus; species Vombatus ursinus. Next base: position 1,607,028 of record NW_020954953.1, read on the forward strand.
TGTTAAGCTTTCTCCCATTCCTCCCATCCAGAGTTAGTGGAAATAACTTTGAAAAACACTGAATATGTCAACTAAACTTCTCTTACTTTTCAAATTCATCTAGGGTTATCCTTTTAAATAAACTCATTCATGTTATCCATCATATCAAAATAAACAATAATAACAAAAATATATTCACCAAAAATTTCTCCAAATGTGTAATTAAATTCACCAAATATTATTGTGCCTACCATAAATATTTATTGTATTCTTAAGGAGATTTGGGAGAGTTCCAAAGATGAAATCAGATAATAATCTGGTTTTCAATGAGTTTATAATGTAGAAGAGAAGCTAAGACATGTAGACACAGAATATTCACTTGTAATATTGACTATTATATGTTGTCAGATGGAATGAAATACAGTCATGGAGTTTGAATTATTTCACAATGTAATTTCTGAGCTAGTCACCAACTGTTACTTTGCTAAGCTCTTCTTCTTTGCCAGACACATGTGAATGAGGTTGGCAAAAAGAAAATCAGTTTACCACATCTCTGATGGGCACTAGACAGTGCTCAAACCTTAAAAATGTCTTAGACTGCTCTATCCCCCTCCCAAAAATACTGTCAATAATTACCTTTGAAGTGCAGTGGATAGAGTGTTGGATCTGGAATCAAGAAGACCTGAGTTTGAGTCCTACCTTAGATACTTACTAAATATATAAGCCTTGGTAAGTTATTCAACTGCTTTATATCTCAGTTCCTTGATCTGTAAAGTGTGACTAACAATAGCAACTACTCCACTGGTTTGTTGTGAGAATCAAAAGAGAACATAGGGGTAACTCTTTGAAAATTTTAAAGTGCTATATAAATGCTAGCTGTTTAGTAGTAGTAGCAGCAGTAGCAGATTTGGCTCAAAAGTGAAGTTTTAACACTTTGCTTTCCTGATTCCTGATCTAGGGTACAATATATTTATAAAATATTAAAATATGAAATTCTGCCCAATACATTTTGGCCCCAGCCCCTCACTCCTTTGAGATAATTCACTCTCTTGTATTTTTCTCTCTATCCATATATTTAGACATTCAGTATATGATTACTATAGTTTTGATTATACATACAATAAAATGGGGAAAATCTATAAACTTTCCTAATCCTATTAGGATATAATCATTACCATCACTTTCAATTTTATGCCTCTTTTCTTCATCCCACTACCCAGATCTCCTATATAGACATGAAAATTTCCTCAACTATCACCCCTCACTCCTCCCCAAGCATGTCAAGACTTATAAAGTGAATGGGGGAGTGGTGCTTTCTTTCTCCCTTCTTAGGAGAAAAGAAAGACAGAGGGCATCAAGGCATCTATCTCTCTTATCTCCAGGTTTATTAAGAAGATTTATTAGTTATTCAAAGTTTGCACAAACCCTGACCAATATTGATTATGGAGTCTTCTTCTTAAGGGCAAGATTAAAATGGCTGGTCCAGCCTCCTACAATAGCCTCATATGGTGATCCAAGGCTCCTTGTTTCTTGACATCCATAAGAAGCCAACACTGTTGGCAATCATATGACTCCAGGTCCAGCTCAGCACACCTTGTTAAAAAGATCAATATGACCCCAGAGGGACAATCTAATATCTAGCAGGTTTTGCCTCACACCCAGAATCCACTCTTCCTGGCTCCCTCTGTGATTCATTTTCCAAGTCTTTGAGATCTTCACAGAAGCTGTGAAAACAAGTAAGATGATCTCAGGCTACACACAAATAGTTAGAGCACAAAGCAAAATATAAGCAGCATAAGAAAGAAGAAACAGATAAATATTATGAAGAGCCAGAAGAGGAAGAGATCAGACTTTATGAGAAAGATCAAAGAAAGCTTCCTGATAAAATGACATTTGACTGACCCTAGAAAGATAAGGAGAGATAATAGATAAAGAGTTTCAGGCAGAGAGAATAGAATGACCAGCAAAGTTGTTTTCCTTCACATTATTATAGTCACTGAATAATTTTTCCTACATTTCTGTTCACTTCACTCTGCATCTGGGAATATCAGTTTGTCACCTTGTAAGAGAATAAGTAGAGAGGTGAGACTGAAATTGGCATATACAAGTAGGCCATGTGAGTGGAGCAGGCTGATTAAGTGGGACACAGGGTTCTTCCAAGGAGGAAGCAGAAGAGATGGGATGGAGAGTGACATCCAACAAAAGTGAGAAAGCATAGGGGATGTTTGGGGAATATAGAGTAATCCAACTCTCATGGAAAAGTGGATGATAAGGTTGTCAAGATAGAGTAGATTGGTAGCAGAATGCCATACAAATGAGTTTGTACTTTATTCTTTAGCCAGTGGTGAGCCATTGAAGGTATTAAGCAGGGCACTAATATGATTAGAATCATGTTTTGGAAAGATTAGCTTGGTATGTATGATGATTCAAGAGGAAAATGACTACAGTTGGAGAGTTATTATAATAAATAGATTGGGTTGAAAGTAGGGACTTAAATAGGGTATGGAAAGAGGGCATATGGAGAAGGGAACAGATGAGGAGGTTTATATACTCATTCTTACCAATAACAAAAGCTCCATGACTAGTCTTTTTCTTTCCTTTTTCACATATCTCTACTTGCTGCCACTTAATTAGCTTCAGTTTCAGCAGGGCACCTTCTGTACACCAAATCAAAATCAATTGTACTTCATCTAAATTTGACATTGTGAACTCATAAAGAATAAAAGTCAGTAGCTAAAGACCATCTGATATGTGGTAAGCCATTCCCTTAGAAGCATTTGGTTCATTTGAAATGAAAACATAAAGCTTGAAATGCCTATTTATAAAGCAAGTGAAGTGAAAAGCATAGTTATATTATTGAAGGAACTTGTCCTTTTTTTAAAAAAATCTATTTTATTTTGCAGGGAAAATGAAAGGGAAAACAAAGCTTATCTAAGCTAGAACAGTCAAAGAGATTATGGCCATTACAAACAGTTCTAATGTCTTGGGAAATAAAACAAGGAAGAAGTGCATAGTCAAGGTAAGGTGCTTCTGAAAGGTGGGTTTAGTTACATAGGAATTATGAATGCTATTCATTTTTGGGGGGTGAGAGCAGGAATGTGACAGCTATAGAATATAAATGAGCTATCAATGAGGCTATATTAATAAGTTCTTTTTGCTTTCCCTAATTTCTCCTAAGCATTGTACCCTCTGAAATCCACCCATGATTGATAAGACTTCCCTTTACCTCCCAGTCTTTCATGTCTTAACCTCATATTGTGATTCCACCTAGAACACCTTGTGCCATTGGTAACTCTCTAGTATTAAGTGCTGTTAGAAATGTGGGCCCAGAAGAGAGTGGGCCTTTTTGTTCCTAATTTTGTTCCTAATTTCTCCTCTTCTGTAAGTTCCTACTTGAAAACTAGATCTACTATAAATACATGTTACATAATCTCATTGTGGCTAAGCACTCCTTTTACATGTCCCTAATTGATTCATTATTCTACTCACCACAGAAGCCTTATCATCCCTCTTCACACCGCCCAAGGATCTACCTTCCCCCAACCTCTTTGCTGAGAATCTTGTCTTATATGTCATTGAAGAATGAAGCCACTCACCTAAAAATCCTTCTTTTTCCATATCTCACATCATGCAAGATGCCTTTTGCCTTTGCTCCAGTCTGACAAAATGAAATGGATCTTCTTGCCAAGGCAAAGCCTTCCACATATACAAATGATCAAATTTAAACCATCTTCTCCAACAGACTGCACCCTCTATCATCCCAATGATCTGACATCTTTGATCTCTGCCTGTCTATATGCTACTTTCTTCTGGCCTGCAAACATGCCTATGCTTATCCAATTCTCAGAAAAATCTCTCTTGATCCACCTCCTAGCTATTGTCCCATATCTCTAATCCCTTTTGTGGCTGGCCTCCTTCAAAAAGGAATTTATAATAGGTGCATCACCTTCCTCTCTCTCTTAAGTCTGCAGTCTGGCTTCCAGCTTTATTCAACCAAACGAGCTTTCTCCAAAGGTACTAATAATATTTTAATTCCTAAATCTAAAGGCTTTCAAAACCTCTGCTTGCCTTAATCCACTGGTGAAGGAAAAGGCAAATCTCTCCATTATCTTTGCCAAGAAAACCCAAGGAGAGTATGGTTCATGGGGTCACAAAGAATCAGACACAATTGATTAATGGAACAACAAAATGTAACAGGCTCTGTACTAAATGCTAGAGATACAAAAAGAGGTAGAAGACAGTCCCTTTCCTTAAGGAACTTGCCATCTGATGGGGGAGACAAATGCACACAAACATACACAAAACAATTTGGCTGAGATTTAAAAGAAAGCAGATGGGCACAAAGGATAGAAAGCTGAAGCTGCATTCAGGAAGTCCTCAGTTCAAATCCAGCCTCAGATATGTCCCTGCTGTGTGATTCTGGGCAAATTACTTAAATTCTGCTTCAATTTCCTCAACTATAAAACAGGGATAATAATAGCACCTAACTCCCAGGATTGTGAGAATCAAAAATTTCCTAGCACATAGACAGCATTTAATAAATGTTTGTTTCTTCCCTCTGCCCCTCTCCACACCAGTATTTGATACTATCACACTTTTCTTGATACTCTCTTTTTTCTAGGTTTTCATGGACATTTGATCATCTTATGTTGCCTTACTTAGTATAAATATTAGAGCACCATAGAGACAATAGCAGTCCATATAGCAACATTTGCAGAGGGGAGAAGGTAGAGAAATTCTTGGAAATTGACAAGATCTTCCAACAAAATAAAAAGGAAGGCACAGGAGAGAATGGCAAATATTGTCTGGAATACTATTTTTAATTAATAAAGATATGAGGCCAATGCTATGTAGACTGCTCAGAAAGCTAATGTCTCGAAATCTTGAGTACTTTCTTTAAGACAGTTGGGAGGTGCAGAATGTAATGGGTACAAAAAGATAGACACAGATGAATCTTTGAGCTCATCTTTCATAACAATGCTGATTTTGACCTATCTGTGACTTGCCATCCTGTGAGATTCTCATCCATAGCTTCCTAAATTCACCACATGAGGTCGACCCAACATGCTAAATAAAGCTGCTGCTTAAAACCATTCATCTTTGAAAGGTTACCAGTGGAGCAGTATGGCTAGGTACCTTTCATCCCTTAATTTTACCATGTGACCAGCCATCTTCTCTTCCTGTCATAACATTCTTTGATGGTATTGTTTACTCCTATTCTTTTTCAGAGTTCCTCATTGGTTATATCTTGCAGCTTGCTCAGACTTACCTTTTTCCTTTCCATTTTATTCTTTGTGATGAATATTTTAGTCCATTAGAAGTAATGGTGTTCCAGGTCTAACTGCCATACAGTAATACTGATAATACTGATAATATGTGTGTGTATGTGCATATGTATGTTTGTACTGAAAAATGGACCTTTGCTCTAATAAAAATCTCGTAGTCCTTAAAAGTGATTCACAATTTCCCAAAAACAATACATCTTGCTCTTCTTTTTAACTCTGCCCCGAGATCATATCCATCTCAATCAACTGTCCCAGATCCATGTACTGTTGGACCAAACATATAGGGTATCCATTCAAATATTTATTTTTTAAAAAGGGTAGATATTCCTCATGCATTTGGTCATGTCTGTGTGGATAGAAAAGCCAAATTCCTTTAAGTGATTACTTAATGATGATAAGCAACTTAATGAAAATGAAATTCACCAACAGAAAATTGGCATATTTATGTCCAATGTGTTTGCCTACCTCTACTTTGGTCTACTGTCTGTATGTAGCACTTCTCTCTTCTGAATTTTTCTCTACCATATCTCCTCTGTGTTCTCTAGCCTTCATTTTAAAGGCTAAGTCCACTAGTGAAGGTCAGGTAGCAAATCCATCACCAATAATAGATTATCTGGGCAATAAATAAATGTAAACTTCATTATCAGGTCAGGTTTGATACAGTGATGCCCAGGATAAAATGACTTTTTATTTCTTTAAAGAATTAATCTTATGAGACATTAATTAAAAGGCAAAGACTTGTCTTTCTATAGGCTTGATTGTTGCTTATGCTTTATTCACCTTGTTAGAAATAAGGGCCATACATACAGAACTATTGTGCATAGAAAGCAGGGACATAACATTTGGCTAGACCAATTTGCTTTTGGGTTGTATTAAAGTAACCAAAATGGTGAAAAGAAGGTTTAGGGTTCCAGTTGTAAACCTTCACAAGTTAAATGAACAAGTCTGACTAAATCTTGGTTCCAGTCTAAATGTCAGGTCCCATCTTGGGATAGCTAGGTGGCATAGTGGATAGAGTGCTGGATCTGAGGAAAAGATGACCAGAGTTCAAATCCAACCTCAGACATTTCCTAGCTGTATATGACTTTACCTCTGTCTCCTTCACCTTTGCATCTGTAAAATGAGAATTACAAGAGTATCCCTCATGGTTGTTGTGAGGAACAAATAAGATATGTCTGTATTTGGCAAGGGTTTCCCAAAACCTGAAGTGCTATGTAAATACTAGCTATTCTTATTATATGCTAACTTAAGTTTCACTTAGAGAAGCAAGAAAGCACAGTAGATAACATGCTAGACTTGGAAATGGAGCCAGGAAGAATTGAGTTCAAATCTTGCTTCTAACAATTACTAGCTGTGTGAACATGGGCAAGACACATGGCCTCTCTGAGAATCTGAAAAACCTGAATACCTATAACCACTTCTTCATAGAGTTATTATGAATCTCACATGAGTTATTGAATATAAAGTGCTGTAGAAATATCAGTTATTCTTAGGTCCTTCAATTTTTCTGCTTTGATTCAACAAGCATTTACCAAGAACCTACTTATTGTAAGATACTATACTAGACACTGGGCTTTTATTACTCAGTCATTTCAGTCATATCCAATTCTTAGTGACCCCATTTGGGGTTGTCTTGGCAAAGATACTGGAGTGGTTTGCCATTTCCTTCTCCAACTTGTTTTACAGATGAGAAATTGAGACAAACAAGATTAAATGACTACCCAGGGTCATACAGCTAGTAAATGTCTGAAGCCAGATTTGAACTGATGAAGATGAGCCTTCCCAACTCCAGGCTCAGTTCTCTATCCACTGCACCACTTAACTGCCCAACCCTGAGCTTACAAACATAAAAATGACACAAGCATTTCCCTCAAAGAGGTTGTATTCTATGGGGTGGGGGAGAACAATGTGTACATAGATCAGCAAATACAAAGTCATTTCAGGAGTGAATGATCACTGCTAACTGGGAGGACACGGAAAGACTTTATATAGATGTCACTTGAAATGAGCATTGAGTGAAGTTCTGGATTGGAGTGAGGTTGAGAAAGGCAGAGCATTACAAGCAAAGGAGGACAGTTTCTACAAATGCAAAGAGATGAGAGATGGAATGATGGGAAATTACTACATATTAGGGAGGTTAAGCTGCAACCCAGAAGATATAAAGGGCAGTATATCTTCTTTCTCTTTTGATCACATAACTTATTTTTGCTAGAAGTGATATTAATGGAAAAGTTCATAAATTCTTCCTGCACATTTGAAAAAACACCTAATGCCCACTTTCCAACTTTTCCCCTAAATAGAATTTATCAAAACTCTAGACATGTTCTCTAATGGACTGTGTTTTACAGTAGCTGTTTGGATACAAGTTAAATATTATGACAAGTAACCATGTTTCCTCCAGAACTGGAAGAAAATGACTGACATTCTGGGTTCCAGCCTTGACCCTGGGGCCATTGTCATTGGAGTTGAAAAATTCTCAACATACACAGAAATGAAATTGGTCTTCTAACCAGCTGTTTCCATTTTCCCAGGCTTCTTCCATATGTTCTTTGTATTCATGTTCTCTGAAACTTTCTAATAAAGTAGCAGATAAGCTGACTTTTTTAAATACAAATTTAAAAAATTTAAAGGATATTTTTGTTTGTGTTTTTAATGACTTCCCAACTGGTACTTGCTTTTTTATATATTACTGGATATTGTAAAACCCTACCATAGAATCTTAAGATTAGAGATTATATCCATTTAAAAATTTTTCTTGAGTGCCTATTACGAACTTAGCATTGAGAGGAAGGGTGATTTAAGTGAAACAAAGGTTGTATGGGTGGAATATATAACTCTTTGTGTAAGTGGAGCTAAATGATGAAAAGTATAGTAGCAGAATATACTATGCTTCATTTGAAGTAAAAAAAAAAGTAGGAGTAGCAATCCTGATCTCAGGCAAAGTAAAGGGGAAAACTAGACTTAATTAAAAGAGATAAGGAAGGAAACTTCATCTTCCTAAAAGGTACTATAGACAATGAATCAATATCAATTCTAAACATATATGGACCAAGTGGTATAGCATGCAGATTCTTAAAGGAGAAGTTAAGTGAGTTACAGGAAGAAATATATAGCAAAACTATGCTACTGAGGGACCTCAACTGTCCCCTCTTAGAACTCACTAAATCCAACCAAAAAAATAAACAAGAAAGAAACTAAGGAGGTAGATAGAATATTAGAAAAGCTAGACATGACAGACCTTTGGAGAAAAATGAATGGGAAAGAAAGGAATATATCTTTTTCTCAGCAGTATATGGCACCTACACAAAAATTGACCATGTATTAGGACATAAAAACCTCAAAATAAAATGTAGAAAGGCAGAAATATTCAATGTATTCTTTTTGGATCATAATGCAATAAAAACCACATTCAATAAAGTTTGGGAAAAAGGTGGGTTAAAATTAATTGGAAACTAAATAATCTAATCCTAAAGAATAAGTAGGTCAAAGAACAAATCAGAAACAATAATTTCACTAAAGAGAATGACAACAATGAGACAACATACCAAAATTTATGTGAGACAGCCAAGACAGTACTTAGGAGAAAATTTATTTCTCTAAATTCTTACATCAACAAAATAGAAAAAGAACAGATAAATGAATTGGGCATGCAACTAAAGAGTTAGAAAAAAGAATAAATTAAAAAATTCCCAGTTAAGCAACAAATTGGAAATTCTGAATATCAAAGAGAAGAAAGTTTAAAAAAAACTATTGAGCTAATAAATCTAGGTGCTGGTTTTATGGGGAAAAAACCAATAAGGTAGATAAACAGTTGGTTAATTTGATTTTTTAAAAAAGGAAGAAAACCAAAATTCAGTATCAAAAAAGGAAAAGATGAAATCATCACCAATGAAGAAGAAATTAAAGCAATCAGCAAATATTTTGCCCAATTATATGGCAATAAATATGACAATCTCAGCAAAATTGAAGAATATTTACAAAAAGGTAAATTACCCAGATTAACTGATCAAAAAATAGAATACTCAAATAATCCCATCTTAGAAAAAGAAATTGAACAATCCATTAATGAATTCCCTAAAAAAAACTCCAGGGCCAGGTGGGTTCACAAGAGAATTCTACCAAACATTTAAATAACAATTAATTCCAATACGATATAAACTACTTGGAAAAATAGGAGTCCTACCAAATTCCTTCTATGACACAAATATGGTGCTGATACCTAAACCAGAGAATTAAACAGAGAAAAAAGATAATAGACCAATTGCCCTAATGAATATGGATGTAAACTTTTTTAAACAAAATACTAGCAAGGCAATTACAACAATACATCCACAAGGATTATACACTGTGGCCAGGTGGGATTTGTACCAGGAATGCAAGGTTGGTTCCTTATTAGGAAAACTATAAACATAATTGACAAATCAATAATAAAACAAACAGAAATCACATGATTATGTCAATAGATTCAGAAAAGGCTTTTGACAAAATACAGCACCCATTCCTATTAAAACATGAGAAAGAATAAGAATAAAGGGAGCATTTCTTAAAATGTTAAGCAGTATCTCTCTAAAGCCATCAGCAAGCATTATTTGTAACTGGGATAAGCTAGAAGCCTTCCTCTTAAGATGAGGGCATAAGCAAGGATGCCCATTATCACTACTATTATTTAATATAATGCTAGAAATGTTGGCTAAAGCAATAGGAGAAGAAAAAGTAATCGAAAGAATTAGAATAGCCAATGAGGAAACAAAACTATGGTTCATTGTAGACAATATGATGGCATATTTAGAGAACCCTAAAGAATCAATTTAAAAAGTACTTGAAATAATTAACAACTTTAGCAAACTTGTAGGATATAAGATAAACCCACATAAATCATCAGCATTTCTTTATATAACCAACAAATCCCAACAGCAAGAAATAGAAAGAGAAATTCCATTTAAAATAGTTGTAAACAACATAAAATATTTCGGAATCTACCTGCCAAGACAAACCCAGGAACTATATGAGCAAAATTAAAAATGCTTTTCATACAAATAAAGTCAGATCTAAACAAAGGGAAAAATACCAGTTGCTCATGGGTAGTTAGAGCCTATATAATGAAAAGGACAGTTCTACCTAAGGTAAGTTACTTATTCAGTGTCATACCAATCACACTACCAAAAATTATTTGATAGAGCTAGGGAAAAAATTCATATGGAAGAACAAAAGGTCAAGAATATCGAGGGAATTAATGAAAAAAAATAAAAAGGTGGCCTAGCAATACCAGATCTCAAACTATATTGTAAAATAGAAATCAACAAAACTATCTGGTATTGGCTAAGAAAGAGAGTGGTAAACCAGTGGAATAGATTAGGTATACAAGACACAGTAGTCAATGACTATTGGAACATAGTGTTTGATAAACCCAAAGATTCTAGCCTTTGGAATAAGAGCTCACTATTTGACAAAAACTACTGGGAAAAATGGAAAATAATAGGACACAAACAAGGTATTGGCCAACATCTCACACTATATAGCCAGATTAGATAGAAATGGGTTCATGATTTAGCCATAAAGGATGACACCATAAGCAAATTAGAAGAGCAAGGGATAGTTTGCCCATCAGATCTATGGGGAAGGGAAGAATTCATGACCACACAAGAGACAGAAGGCATTATAAAATATAAAATAGATAATTTTGATTACATTAAAATAAAAAGCTTTTGTACAAACAAAACCAACGCAACCAAGATTACATGGAAATCAGAAAACATTCTTTACAGCAAGTATGTCTAATAAAGTATGCCTTACTTCTAAAATATAGAGAACTGAGTCAGATTTATAGGAACACAAGCCATTCCCCAATTGATAAATGGTCAAAGGATATGAATAAGCAGTTTTCAGAGGAAGAAATCAAAGCTATATAGCTATAATAAATGTTGGAGAGGATGTGGGAAAATTGGCACACTAATGCATTGTTGGTGGAGTTGTGAACTGATCCAACTGTTCTGGAGAGGAATTTGGACTATGCCCAAAGGGCAACCAAACTGTGCATACCCTTTGATCCAGAAATACCACTACCAGGTCTGTATTCCAAAGAGATCATAAAAAGGTAGAAATGATCTACATGTGCAAAAATATTTATAGTACGTCTTTTTATGGTGGCAAAATATTGGAAACTGAGGGGATGCTTATAAATTGGGGAATGACTGAAGAAGCTGTGGTATATGAATGTAATGGAATGCTATTGTGCAATATGAAATGATGAACAGGTAGATTTCAGAAAAACCTGGAAAGACTTGTATAAATTGATACAAAATGAAATGAACAGAACCAGGCAAACATTGTACCCAATATCAGCAACACTGTGTGATGACCAACTATGAATGACTCAGTTCTTCCCAGGAATATAATAATACAAGACAATTATAAATGATTCATGAAGGAAAATACTATCCACATCCAGATCCAAAGAATTGATGGACTTTGAATGCACATTGAAATATATTTTTTACTTACTTTATTCTTTTTCATGTTTTTTTTCCTTTGCTCTGTTTCTTCTTTTGCAACTGTGACTAACATGGAAAAATGTTTTACATTATAATACATGGATAATTTATATCAAATTGCCTACCAGTTTCAGAAGAGAGGAGGGAAGGGAAGGAAGGAGGGAGAAAAATTTGGAACTCAAAATCTTGTAAAAGTGAATGTTAAAAATTGTCTTGATATATAAATGAAAAAAATAAAATATTAAAAATCAAATTCATTTACTATTTATTTGCTTCAAAGAAAAACAACTGAGTTGTATTAATCATCACTGCAGTCTTTCTGTTTTCATTTTTTTTTTACTTTTCTTTGATTTTCATAATTTCTATTTCAGTGCTTTTTGGAGATTATTAGTTATTATTCTAGGGTTTTAGCTACATGTCCAGTTCATTGTTCTTATTCTATCTCTCTTATTTCCTGTGTTTAGAGATATTAAATTTCCCCTGATGACTGATTTAGAATCATCCTAAATATTTTAGTACTCAGTCTTAATGCTGTTATCTTTTCTTCCACATATTTATTATGTCTTAGATTTATTCTTTGACCTGTTACTTTTTTTAGATGATATTGTTTAGCTTCCATTTAGTTCTGGTCCCTTATTAATATTGCCCTTATTGATTTTAGTTTTATTGTACTATAGTCTATGAAGAATGTTGTTAATATTTCTACATTTATGCATTTATTTATGATTTTTCATGCCTTAATACATGGCAAATTTTTATATAGGTTCTATGCAAGGGATTAGAATTATTTGCTTGGCCTCAGGGAGAAGAATTAAGGACAAGGTATGAAAGACAATTAAGGTAAAGCTAAAATTATTTTAAGAAAAACCTTCCTAATAATTTGAATTATCTGAAAAGTAGAATAAACAGCTTTGGTAGGTAGTGATTTTCTCTCACTACATAAGACTTCAAATATTACTACTTGCCAGGAATTGTATAGCGGAAATTCTCATTAAGATAAAAATAGGAATACAAGGATTCTCTGGATACTTTCAACCCCAAGACTCTATGATCCTTTGAATTTCCAACAACAGAATGAACTCTGTTAGCCCACAAGTCCAAGACTCTTCCAAGAGTCACTAGCACATGGCACTTAGTTAATGAACTCAGTGTTCTGTTTCTATGGAACCTTAATTGGTTGACGTAGATCACCAACACTCTCCTACCACAAGAGCTCATTACATACCCTGCATGTAATCACTCTGCTTCCCTTGGGAAATAATTCCCCACAGGTGCTCTTGGAAAATCTAAATGTTCTTTGTGTTTGGACACCCTTTACTATGGTGTACTAGTTTATGATTGCCATGCATTTCCCCCCGTGTTATTGCTGATTATTGCTTAGTCTATGTTCTTTTTTTCGTATTGTTCTTTAACATTTTATGTATGTGACCTTTCTTCTCTACTTGATCTTTTACAGTTTTGTGTTAATTACTTGGGACACAGTAAAACAATTAGACATACAATAAACCTACGGTTAAGAAATTTTTAATATGCAATAGTAACTCCTTTAGCTAAAATCAACTTGTTTTACACAATTCAATAAGTTCACAACACACACACACACACATATACACATCCTTGGGTTCTTCACAAAACCACTTTTTATCACATTAGTTATACTTTTGTCAAACAATTCATTTTTCCAAGCCCAGCCTGGATTATAGTCCATAGGTTCTCAATGGTCTTTAAAGCATATGAGTTCCCAGGCCACTAAAGTATGTTGATCTCCAAGTAGTAAGTGACAAAACAAACTCAAATCAAGGTTCTCCAGATAGCCAATATTCTTTCCAATATAATCTATTGCATACTATAATAGGTTTATAGATAGATAGGACTTAGAGATCATTTAGTCCAAGACCCCTATAGAAGTCTTGTGAAATCCAGTGACTTCAGAATGTTTTTAAGTGGATAAAATAAAATGTATAGCATTAAAAAAATAAACCAATTATTTTGAAATATAATTATCAAATTATATTTTTTATAAAGTTCATGGATCCCAGGTTAAGAACCCCAATATGCTCCAAGCCGCTCCTTTTTCATGTGAGGGAACAGCCCAAGAGGTTTTATTGTGGGTTTTTTTTTAACTTATCCAAGGTCACCCATCGGGTAAATAGTAAGTCTAAAATTTGAGCCACAGTTCTCTGCTTTCAAATCCAGTCCTTTTTCCACTAAACCAGGACTTAGCAAAGGTGTGGTACTTAGTAGGTGCTAGTTGATTATGACTATATCACACTCATTAACATGCATTATATATGTTTTTGTGTGTTTGAAGACTGCAAATAAGTTGTAATATTATTTAGCACTCCAAAAGTTCCATGATTTCTTTATTGTGCCTATTTCTTCCAGATATTTCAACCCCATTCTGCTTATTTGTCAGTCTTCATGAGTTGCAATGGTCACAAATAGAGGAGAAACAAACCTTCCACCTGGTAGATAGCCTTATGGCAATCAGCCAAACTGGTCCACAGATGATAGATTTTAATTCCATCACCAGGCCCATTTCTGAAGTCTTTTGAAGTTGGCACCATACCTTGTATTTTATTGGCATACTCTTTGAGGACTCAGGGTCACCTCTACACCATAATGAGGCCTTAGAATAAGGCTTCAATTAATTGTTTTTTATAATATCAGCCTAAAAAAAACATAATTAGGAATGCAGATTTGCTGCCAAGATCAACCCATGCATTGCAAAGGTAAATATAAGTGACTTGAAAAATAATTGACTATGATATTCTATGTGCCACTGTTCCACTCCACCACAGTTTGAAAGAGAAACTAATACAACCTTCTTCACTACTTTGAGGAGTAGCTCATTGTTTCTGGTTTATATACAGTTTTTAGATTACAATGAATTCTAGAATGTTTAGGGACATATGCTTCAAGGTACAGTTATCCCCTTAATTCAGACCCTTAGCCTCCTAATCAGTCTCACTGTTATAAATTTATCTCATCCATCTTATACATTTTTGCTAAAAATAATTTTCTTTAAGTGCGTCTCTGACTATGTGTCTCCCACTCAATTCCAGTAGTTTCCTATTTTCTATAAAATAATATACAAAATCTTCTGTTTAATTTTTAAATACTTTCACAACCTGAACTCTACCTCTCTTTCTAACCCCATTGGACATTCCTTCCTTCATTCTATGATCAAGCTAAACTGTGATCTCTATTCCTCATCACTGACTTTCCATCCTGTATCTCTGGTCCTATGTCTGACTTTCTGACCACTCACTTCAGGACAAATATTAGATCTCTTTTTCTAAAAAACATCCATGTGTGCGGTTTCATTATGCCCAAATCTACTTTCTTGCCTTTTCAGTGTTTGGACCCAGGGGTGTGCTGTACCCACTTTGTACAGTTGGTTTAATTTTCAGTTGGAACATTTCTCAGAAATCAGCAAACACACTCAATCAGGGCTTGATTTATTGTTTTGTTGATTTCTGCACTTAAAGTGAGGGAGAACAAATTAATACTACAGATTAATATTAAAAGTATGTGGTGGGCACATTTTTTCCTTTAGAGAATTGTCTGTTAGACATTTACCAGCACACCCCTATTTATACCCCATTAGGACTCTTAAGAAATTTATTTTTATTCATCACTACTTTTTACCTGGATTGATCTGTCATGTTCAAGGCTGGTTGATACGTCCCCAGTTTAGTATTTAGTCTTCAGAATAGTTGCACCCATTATATGAGTTCTGCAGTCTGAATTCCATCAACAATTTAGTTTTTCTTCAGTAATCTTTTGGACTTCCTTTATCCCCAAAGGAAAACTCTTATGAACATTGTAGCCAAAATCCAGAGTTCCCAGGTCAAGGAGAAAATATTACAAGCAGCCAGAAAGAAACAATTCAAGTATTGTGGAAACACAATCAGGATAACACAAGATTTAGCTTCTTCTACATTAAGGGACCACAGGGCATGGAATATAATATTCCAGAGAGCAAAGGAGATAAGATTACAACCAAGAATCACCTACCCAGCAAAACTGAGTATAATTCTTCAGGGGAAAAAATGGTCATTCAGTGAAACAAAGGACTTTCAAGCATTCCTGATGAAAAGGCCAGAGTTGAATAGAAAATTTGATTTTCAAATACAAGACTTGAGTGGAACATGAAGAGGTAAACAGGAAAGAGAAAATCATAAGAGACTTATTAAGGTTGAACTGTTTACATTCCTGCATGGAAAGATGATATTTGTAACTCATGAGACCTTTGTCGGTATTAGGGTAGTTGGAGGGGAAAAAATTATATGTACATATATATGGATATAGATAGATAGATAGAGGGCACAGGGTGAGTTGAAAATGAAGGGGTCTTATCTGGAGAATAAAATTAAGGGGTGAGAGAGGAATATACTAGGAGAAGGAGAAAGGGAGAGGTAGAATGGGGTAAATTATCCCGCAAAAAAAAAAACAGAAAAGAAAAGGCTCTTACAGTGGAGGGGAAATGGGGGAAGGTGAAAGGGAATGAGCGAATCTTATTCTCATAGGATTTGACTTAAGGAGAGAATAACATACACACTCAATTGGGTGTGGAAATCTGTCTTACCCTATAGGAAAATGGGGGGGGAAGGGGACAAGAGAGTAGGGTAAGGATAGAGAGGAGGGCAGATTGGGAAAGCGAGTAATCAGAAGCAAATACTTCTGAGGAGGGACAGGGTCAAAAGAAAGAATAGAATAAATGGGTGTGCAAGATAGGATTAAGGGAAATAGAGTTAGTTTTTCACAGCATGTCTACTATGGATGTGTTTAGCATAACTACACATATATAACCTATATTTAGTTGCTTGCCTTATCAATGAGGGTGGGTGGGGAGGGAGGAAGGGAGAAAATTTGGAACCTAAAGTTTTAAAAACACATGTTTAAAAAAACATGTTTCCACATGCAACTGGGAAATAAGAAATACAGTAAATGGGGTACAGAAATCCATCCTGCCCTACAGGAAAATTGAAGGGGAAGGGGATAAGAGAAGGGGGGGAGAGATAGAAGGGAAGGCAGACTGGGGAAGGGGTATTTAGAATGCATGCCATCTTAGGGTGGGGGAGGGGCAAGATGGGGTGAAAATTTGGAACTCAAAATCTTGTGGAAGTAAATGTTGAAAACAAAAAAAATTAATAAAAATTACCATAAAAATAAAAATTTTTTAAAAATTAAAAAAAAAAGAAATTAAATGGAAATTTAGGGGGAGTTTTGTGGAAGCTGAAGATGACATCCAAAGGCCAGCAAACAACACAGAAAAAGTTTTATATAATATCAATATATTTTATCTTTTAATACCATAATAATTCAGACTTCTTGTCTGGTACTAAGGGAAGGCCAAAAAATTTATGCAGATTTTCCAGATTGTAGGACTGTGCCCCTAAACCCCTTGATGTGGAAGGAAT
The DNA here is from genome assembly GCF_900497805.2 of Vombatus ursinus. NCBI lineage: Eukaryota > Metazoa > Chordata > Mammalia > Diprotodontia > Vombatidae > Vombatus > Vombatus ursinus. The sequence continues at coordinate 1,624,209 of NW_020954953.1, forward strand.
GACTATATGGAAAGGACAATAATATACAATGAATAGAAAGATAGGCTGGAAACAATTGTGAAGGTTTTTAAGTAACAAAAGACTTTATATTTTATCTTAACAGCAATAGTCACAGAAGCTTCTTGAACAGGGAAGTGTCTCTCTTCATCTTTTCCAGAAACAATCACCTCTATGAATGAACCCCCCAAATATAACTGATCTTGACTAATGTGAAAAGTTAAGTGAAGTCAGACCTGGTTAATACTTTAATAGGAGACAGACTGGGAATAATGGCTATTGTAGGCTTGAAAGATAGTATTTTTAATAAATAGAATACCAGACTCAAAATATAAAACATTTAGATCTGAATCTTAGCTCAGACATGACATGTATGACACTGGTCAAGTCACTTAACCTTTCTGAATCTCAGTTTTCTCATCTGTAAAATGTGAATATTGAACTTGATGACCCCAATGTCTTTCCAACTTGAAATCTATGATATTTCCTCCAGCTGATATTTAAAGGGGCATTTGGTAATGTGACTATTAGCCACTCTTTCCATTCCTATTTTCCATTTATTTTGATAATTTTCCAGTGTGTATACTATGTTCATAGTACCAAAACATATGTTTCAAAAGAAAAGAAACTAGTCTGATCAATTTTAACTATCGCATGACTTTATTTATGCTCCAAAGTAGGTCTCCTGACATGCACAAACCAACATACACATGCTCACACACACACTGGCACACACACACACACACACACACACACACACATACACACAGTCATTCTGTTTACTATTTTGAACTCTATTCATTTCTTTTTTTTTGTCAATAGGCACTTAGGAAAAGAGCACTATTGAAGCAGTTAGATCTTCCGCTGACAGACACTCTATGAACGCATTGATGATGTGTCAAATTGCAAATAGACCAGCTCTGTCTTTTTTGGAACTCCATTTCCTGGTGCTGTAGCATAGCTCAGGATATTCCAAATTAGATAAAAAGAGTTGAAAAGAAGGTGGCAGGCAGGTTGTGTTTTTTCTTAAGTATTACGAAGATTCTGTAAGAGCTTTATTTTTCAAACTCTAACTTTCAAAACCTTCAAGTTTTTTTTAAATATGGATACATCTATGTTTGCAGCTTCTTTGTGTAGATTATGTCTTACCTGTCAAAATGCCGAATCCTTTTCTAAAGAGTTCCCATATTTCCACTTATTCCAATGTTTTGTGTAGTCTAAAACATCTCTGACATTTTCAAATTCTACAGGCTTCAGCTTATAAGCAAAATAGTTACAAACATCCAAAGAACAAGTTCATCTACACAAGAGATGATGTGTCTGCTCCATAAAAATACAGAAACTCTTTGGGATTCTAAAGTTGAAGACATGCAAGCATTGGGTACCCTTTATCTCTTAAATGAGACTAGAAGAGTGAGCTGTACTTTACGAATCTCTGTGTTTCTCATGCACATCAACTCGGGGTTTGGCACACTGGGGATCATAAATTGGGATGCTGGTTCCATTAATACTTTGACCAATTTATGGAGAATTAGCAGGGATACTATTTCACAGTTTAATCCCATTCCTATTCTTTCTTTCTGTATTCCTTAACTGCCCAAGATACTCAATAAGTTGCACATGCCTTCTTTAAGACTAAGAAGGCAGATTTCCATATTGGAAAATAGTCTTTTTGTTCTTTTTGTTCAATGCTCTTTATTTTGTTGGCAGTCCTATCAGTCCCAAATATTCCCTCCTTCTAGTGAACTTCAAGGATTTGAAGGTCTGTCACTTGGAAGAGGGATCAGACTCATTCACCTTGACTCTAGAGGGCAGATAGTACTAGGAGCAATGTGCAAAACTCTCAAAGAAGTTGATTACTTTATATTTATACTTATTATACTTTACATTCTCTTACTTAGTATATAAGAAAGACTTCATAACATACAGTGCTATTCAAAAGTACAATGGACCCTCCCATCAGGAAGTAGTTTCACACCGATTTAATCAACAACCTTTGATTTTGTGCCTACTATATGCCAGCTGCCATCTAAATTAGGGGTCTGAGATAAAAAGACATAAATGAAAAGTCTTTGGCCTCTTTCAGCTCACACTCTATTAAGAGAGAACATATTATAAGCTTCCTCATCTATAAAATGAGGGCAATGGGCTAGATGTCCTCTGAGGCTTTTTCTTGCTCTAGAGCTTTAAATGTACCTGTGAAGGTAGTTGTGGTATGTGAATTCCACTTCACATAAAGAACTCTGAAAGCAATGTGCATTACAAAAAAATCTATGTTAACTTTACTGTACAATACTCTGTTCTCTCTCTCAGCTCCTACCTCTCAGCTCAGTGGAATTCCACTACTCACCCCCTAAATGCCCCCAAAAAAAAACTTTAAAAAAAAACTAAAAAAAAAACTCCAAGTGAAAGCAGACCTAACTTGTGGGGGTGTGGTGGGGTTGGGGAGATCTTTGACCCATTCTGCCATTGTCATTGTACCCAGACTCTTCTGTCCCTCCAGTGCCAGGGTACTGTGTTTCTGTCTCTGGGCTTGCACATAATCTGTCCTCTCCTGTCTGTGTCCGTGTCCAGCCCCAATATGTCTGATCCCCCTCCATGTTCTTTCTGTACCAGACACAGAGATAGGAGAGGGAGTGTCCCATGCGAGAAAAAGTAGGAAGACTAGTTTGGCTGGACAAGAAGTTTTATTAAAGGGAATAATATATAATAAAACTTGAAAGTAAATCAGAGCCAGATGGTAATGAGATTTAAATGCCAAGCAGAGGAGATTGTCTTTGATCTTAGAGCCAATAGAGCATTGCTGGAGTTTCTTGAATAGGGCAGTGACATATTGAGATCTGTCATAGAGGAAAATCATATTGGCAACTGTATGGAGGATGGATTGGAGCAGGGAGATGCTTGATGCAGGGGAAGGGATTAGGAGGCTACTGCAATAGTCTAGGCAAGAAGTGATGAGTACATGAACTAGGATGTTGGTCATACTAGCAGAGAGTAAGAAATATGAGAGCTATTGTGGAGGTAGACATGGTACAATTTAGGAAAGTGGTTGTATATATGAAATATTGTAAATATGAAAGGGAAAGTTCAGAAAAGAGGTGGGTTGATGGGGGAAGATAATGAGTTTTGTTTGGAAGGTGTTGAGTTTGAACCACCTATAGGATATCGAGTTCAAAATACTAAACAAATCTTGATATGTGACTAAAGGTCAGTAGTGTCTAGGATTGGATATAGTGATTCCTGTATTCATTTGCATATAGATAATTGATAATTCATGATTGCTGATGAAATCATCAAAAGAAAGAATATAGAAGGGGGCAGCTAGATGGTGCAGTGGATAGAACACCAGCCCTGAAATCAGGAGGACCTCAGTTCAAATCTGGCCTCAGACCAAACACTTGACACTTACTAGCTGTGTAACCCTGGGTAAGTCACTTAACCCCAATTGCCTTAAAAAAAGAATATAGAAGAATAGAAAAGGTCCAAATATGAATACAAAGAAATATGAAAAGGCTTATGTGAATTAATGCAAGTAAAGTATAAAAGCTGCCTTGAAGCTTAATATTAATAAAAAAAAAAAACTAAGATCATGGCATCTGTTCCCATCACTTCCTGGAAAATAAGGAGAAGAAATGGAAGCAATGTCAGATTTCATTTTCTTGGGCTCAAAGATCACTACAGATGGTGACTGCAGCCATGGAATTAAAAGATAGTTTCTCCTTGGGAGGAGAGTTATGTTAAATCTGGACAGCATACTAAAAAGCATAGACATCACCTTGCTGACAAAGATCCTTCCTAGAAGATCTATCCAATACATTGGAGGCCTATAAGATCTTTTTAATATTTTAACAATCCTTTTGCAGCTTTCAGACAATCTATCCATTACTCCTACAAGGTCTCTTCTGATGTTATCTGGTTCACATAATTTTATATATACAAATGACCATTATTACTATACTTATAGACATTCATGCATTGTTCCTCTGCCCTTCTAGTCCCTCAAAATTTCTATTCTTCTGAGAACATAGTTCTCTATAATTTGCAAGTAGAGAGAATATCTGTGTGAACATGGGCTTTGATAGTAGAGAGTATGTCAAGATCATTGAAGGCACTGCTTAATTTCCCAAATGCAAATAAGCCTGTTTGCCTTGTCCTATTGAATTTGGGTCCCAGTCCGTTGTCCATCCACAGTATAAGTCTGAGATATATGTACCCATGGATGCAATGTGTCATTTCTGGTCAAGTACAGTGTATCCCAAAGTCTTAGTGCTGTTTTATGCTTTAACAGATTAAAATGGCACTAAGATTTTTAAGCTGTTAAAGTATCAAAAAAAGCACTAAGACTTCTGGAACATTTTGTATTCTTCATCCATTTTTTTCCTAGGTGGATCCAGAGGCTGATCTATTTTGAGTGGTTACAGATCTCACTGAGGAGGTCCTATAGTATCCTGGGGGTTGGCGAAATCTCCACAAAGTCATCCACAAATCAGAAAATCAGAACTGCCTTGCCAACAATGGTATAGAGCATTCCTATACCAAATGAGATAATACTGCCAGTGCCACTGTCAATATCCATGCCTGGCACATAGCAGGTACTTAAGTTTATTTCTTTCTCTTTGGACTTTGTTCGGAACATAGTCCATGTCAGTGAATTCCTTAAGTGTCCTTGATTTTAGGCCTTGCTGGACATTGAAAAACAGAGAATCATTAAACAAAGCTATCTCTGTGATTGCATGCTTGAAGAAATCTTATAGGATCTTAACATGGTTTTGGAAACAATTTATTGGAGTCAAGCCTTGAATGGTGGACTTTGATCTACCAAGTTAAATGCTTTTAAACAATAACAATAACAAATAATATCATGGTGTTATGTGTACACCTCTCAGTCAATTGTATTATTTTTTATAAAAGCAGCCAAAGGGAATAATCTCTGGAAGCCTGCCTGTCTGTTTCTCATATTTGCATTACCATTAATAATGTTTTAAAATAGTAGTACACATGCCAAACTTTAATTGCATAAAATTCACTCAAATCAATCTGTTCATAGGTTTCTGTTTCTCAGGCTTAGCCCATAGTAAATCTGAGATTGGAGAACTTTTAGGTAGGTAGCAAGAAGTTTAAGAGGGCCACAGCAGAGGACACAGTTATGAGTTGCTTTTATGTCCACCTGAAAACACAAAAATAGGTGCAAATTACCAAGATATTCATAAAGGAAAAAAAAATCTTGCGCCACATTCCTCCAAAATTAGAACTATCTTCTATAACCATGAGCCTATATCCATGGTGTTATCAAAATTGTAGTCCAAGTGCTCTTTGTTTAGACAAGTGCATAAAATAGTCTTACCCAAAGTCATAATAAAGCACCAGCTTCCCACTATGACCCAGGGAGAGGCATAATAGGATCCAGGGTATGTGAAAATGCTGCTTCCCCATGCAGAAGTAACTGGAAATAGTTGCTCAGATCCATACAGTTTCATTCGGGGGAATGGACGAGGGAAGTGAGAACAGAAGGGAGTTGGCGAGAAGACAGCTGACAAACTGACTACATAAGCTGCAAGACGGGAGTGGCCTGTACATAGGCAGCAAGGCATTTCCCTACAGTCTGTGATTTGAGAAGCCAAAACGTCAGCTTGACTAAGAATACTTCTGCTACTGGCCTGCTTCAGTGTTTGAAATTTCGCCAATGAGTCATTCTTTGGAGTTAAAGCTTTGTGCCTGACTTGTGACCGAGTCTATGGAGCCTCCCAGGCCTGAGCAACACTGACTTCCCTTCTGCATGGACAGGATTGTACGGAGAACTTGAACCTTCTAAACACTCACCTCAATCAGCAGAAATTTTCTAAACCACTGATAGTCTGTAGAAATATTCCACACTGTTTAGCATACTCACATTCCTCCCGGTTTTCCTATCCCACTAACACTGGAATATTGAACCCCTGACTACAAAAGGACACACTTCTGTATGCAGCTGCTCCCTTCCGATTCTTCATTACATCTACCTCAACCCTATGCTTCCAATGTCTCACCCCTTCCTCTGCACCCTCTGTAATTCCTACTCTATAGTTAACAAAGTTCTTTTCATTTTAGACCTCTTTCCCTCCTGTTCCTGGCATACACTGAGACCTGGCTCCCCTCAGATGATACAGCGTTCCTGACCTTCTTTTCCAGTACTATTCCCTCCACACACCCTTTATCTCATACATCCTAATTCATTGGCTCCGTCAGAGGAGGGATTTGCAAAACTCCTGGCTGCCCATTTCACTTCTTGTCTCTCCCTCAGCTATCATCATTCAGCAACCTCTCCTTTTTTGATATTCACTTTATCCAAATTTATCCCTCAGTAAAGATAGTGGCATGTGTATATACACACATATACATGCACATACATACATATACACACATACACATATGCATACATGCACACACGCATACATATACACATATGTGTATATTAAATAATGTGTATATATACAGGTGTATATGTGTGTTTATATATATATATGTATGTATGTATATACACTCATGATATTTGCCCTTTGCTCAATTACTTCAGTGATAAGCACACAGTCCATGTACAAACTCCTACCTTCATACTAGGGGACATCAACATACAAGTCTATATTCATTCAACTACCTTGACTTTCTAGTTCATCCATCTGCTCAACTCCCATGTTGCACATGTTCATTCCACCTCAGCAACACGCAGGGATGGTCATACTAGAATCCTGATCTTGCCATTACCCAAGTGTTCCATGTTCAAGAACTAGAAAATTCAATCATCCAATCATAATCTTGCCCAGGGTCACACAACTAGTGTCAAGTGTTTGGTCTGAGGCCGTATTTGAACTCAGGTCCTCCTGACTTTAGGGCCGGTGCTCTATCCACTGTGCCACCTAGCTGCCCCCAATCATAATCTTTATCATTCTATTTTTCCCTGTGCCTTGCTACTTCTGAACCTATTTTTCATCCATACCATGACCTCCAATTCTTTTATCCTTCATTACTTTCCCAGGCTATCATGCCTACTCTGGCTATACTCTCCTCCATTCCCAATCTGTAAACAAAGCTTGGTGCTACAATGGCAAAAAGCAGTGATAACAAACACAAATCTGCAAAAAGCCTAGAATGAGAACTAAACAAGTTAGATCTTACCAAAAGTATTTGAAGATGAAATGTGAAGGAGGAAAAGATATAGATTGAAAATGGAACAGATTTGCCGGAATTGCCATAATCTATTTCCGTCTTTCCTAACTATGGAAAAACCATATTTGGAGGGGAAAATACAGGCAATACTTCTATCCAATAAAGGTAGTTAAGAGGAAATCAATAATTTTGTTTTACTTACAATTTTTTTTTCTTTAAAAACATTTAAAGCACACATTGAAGATACCCTTGATGAAAATATGATAAAGGAACAACAGGAAGGCTTTTGCAAATGATCTTCAACAACTTATTTGACCTTTAGTTACCCAACTGACCAAAATCTGGAAAGAATACAAGATCCTAAAACCTTCCCTGGTTGTAGCCTTTTCTCATTTTGCTTACTTCCCCTTTATGCTTCCCCAATGTGTTTGTTTTGGGTCTTCTTTTGCATAAATTAAAACTTGCTATAATAAAGTCTGTTTTGCAGTAGGTCTCTCTGGTTCTCTTGTAGAATCCCCTCTAAGCCCCATGATTGCTCTTAAAGACTGGGACTGAAATGCTGTGATTCAGGATTTCTTGATAAAGATAACCACAAATATAACTTTTCAGTGTCCCTCTGATTATTAGCATCAAGAGAAACATAAAACAGAGACAAATATGTTTACTAGAAAGACTTGTCATAGAACTGTTATAAGATTTGTCCTGGATAGGGTTGAAATGGAAGATGGAGTTACCTTTGATGAGGTAGTGCTCCAGATACTTCTATTTACAGGTATCATTGGGCTTGTCACATTGTTCCAGCATGTGATTTGACTTCCACAATGAGATCCATAATTATTCAAAAGAGATTGGCTTAAGCATCAAAGCATGAAAAAATGAATAAAATATTTTTATCCATAGTATGACGTTAAGTTGGATATCCATCCTTATGAATTATCAAATTAGTACATATATAGCATCCCTCTGGCTACCCCTAGTATTATACCAATATACATTCCCAGCTTAACACTCTTAGGTTATCCTGAGGGGACAATTACCCTAGGTTCAAAGTACCCTGTATATCTATACTCCTAAAACTATAGCTCACAGATACCCATCCATGTATTTTTATTTTAATAGCCAGCCAAAGGACACAATCAAAGCAATGGCATTAACTGAAATGGCATAAGAAAATTTGCAACAAAACATTTCCTCCATAAACTTAGGGCATACTTTCCCATAGATACATATAATCTCACATATAATCTCAGTTCTACAACTCCTCAATATCATTTTTCAAAGAAGCACTATAATTGAAAACCATGCATGTATATTGATGGAATCACCTATCCACTTCAACCAAAAATAATAATAATAACCACTATTTATATGCATTCTGAAGTTAGCAACATACTTTACATTATATAAACATATATGATGTTATATTAACAGCATATTTACATAACACTTTCTAAAGTATAAATAATATGTACATATGTTCCTTTATTTAACCTCATTTAAGCCTCATAGAAATCCTGTGAGACAGGTATTATTGTCCCTACTTTGCATGTAAGGAAACTGAGGTTCAGAGAGATTAAATGATTTGCCCAGAATCACAGAGTTAATAAGCCAAATCAGAAGCCAGATTTGAAAAGAAGTACTCTACTATATCATTTTGCCTCTCAAAGTATACATTAAAGCACCAACAGAAGGAAAGATAGGTCATTTAACAAATCATCAGAACCTGAGATTCAATCCTTTAAAAAAATCAGTCCGGTGATTATAGCCTTTTTTTTTCATGAAATATAATCACTTTCAACTTGGCAGCTTTTTCTTGAAAATAAAAGTGATAAACAGTCAGCCCAGTAGTAGAACACATATTCACCCACAAGGCAATGGCAGTGATGATCTAAATTATGAATAGTTAGAAGGTATTCAGGAAATAGTCCCAACATTGTTGATCTCACACCATGATTCCCACTTTGCTCTGTTGGGTTTTAGTCGTTAAACTAAGAAAATGCTGCTAGAAATTAAAGTTAATAAGTTGACTCATAATTGGATTAAACTGCTGCTGTATTGAGTATAATTTCTCTAACTTTTCTAACCTGCTTGCAATACATAAAAACCTTATTTTTCATTAAAAAGGGCCAATCTTCTGCTTTGTTAATGTATCTTTCTCTCACTTCAATTACAAAAGAAAGAAAAGCTTTTATATACGTGACCTCTCATCCAGTGGTACAAAATCATTAAGTAGATTAGATCTTGTCAGGAGGAGGTTTGACCCAAACATCCCAAATCTTTCTCCTCCCCTCTGCCTTAACATTTCATTATTTATATATATCTTTCAATTGCTTATCCAATGCCTCATTTTTGGCATGAAGCTAACCCTGGGTTTTCACTAAATCTAACTGGCCCTAAACCCCAGATCATATCTCACATCCCATCTGGTAATCCACTTTGGTCATCTCCTTTCCAAACCATCCTGCTGGTGCTCTCTCCAGATCTCTGGACCTACTGAGACCATTACCTAAGGAAGTAATCTATTCAGCTTTGAAATCATTTCCTTGGAGTTAGTCAATCAATGAACAACATTTATCAAGTGCCTGCTATGTATCAGACACTGTGCTAAGTTCTAGGTTACACTATCTTAACCAGTCAGTAAATGCTGGCATGGCCCATTCTATCTAGATATCTACAGACCCCAGACCAGGGGTGGGGAACCTGCAGCCTTGAGGCCACAAATCCTCTATAAAGGATTTGTTCTGTCAAGTTTGGATTCAGTCAAAGGGCTGTACCTGAAAACCTAGAGGCCACATGTGGCCTCAAGGCCGCAGGTTGCCCTACCCTGCCCAATGTTTCCTATCCCATCCAAACATTCATCTTGGATTTTTTTTCGCTATTTCCCCAATCAGTTTGCACATAGAGTGCTCCCAATCCCATTCACCTCTTATTATGAGAATAATAATTACGCCTTGGTTGCCATTGTTTCTAAACTGTGGTATATCAACCAATGTCTCTATGGCTTCCTTCATCATCCTTGTGACTTCCTAAACTGAAGCACTGTTCCTGGCCACCATACACACATGTATGTGCACGTGTGTGAATACATATATACATGTGTATATGTATGTTTATATGTACATATGTATATATACATATATACACATGTGTGTGTATATATGTATTTTTCCTCCAAATTAAATGTAAGCTCCTTAGAGGCATAGAATTTTTTATGTATTTGTATCCCCAGTAATTAGTACAATTAGCTTGGCCCAGAGTAAGTGCTTATTAAATGTTTTTCATTGATTCATTCAAAGGGTTTGCCCAAGATGAAAAAGCTCTTGGAAATTCTACCATGCTCAAAAGCCTTCAAGTATGATCTTGGAAGCAGGCAGTGTCTTCTTTCTGAGGACTGATATAGTTAAGCATAGAGAGATTTGGCCTCAGTGGTTTTGATGCTTGGTGGTGACTTTTTTAGTGTAGGCAATAAATAAAACAAAAAAAAAAATACAAAATAACCCTTTGTGTTACGGAGTTCTGCTTCTATGGGGACAATGGGAATAAAATTTTAAGGGCATTAAAAGCATTGATTCTCAAGATTTCTGAAAGACAAAAGAACATTAAATGTTTGTAAACAAACTAAAAAGTCATTATAAGAAGGAAAAAGTGGTAAGAGAATATCAGTGATGACAGTCATTTGCTCACTTTTCCATTTCTATAAAAACTGAGAATTAGCTATATAAACATCTCAATAAAAATATTAAAAAAGAAAAATATTAGAAAAGAAAAATTTCAATACAACATTCTACAACAGATCACACTTTAACAGTCAAACAATTAGCTTGAAGACAGAAAGAATACAAGATCCTTCTGCTTTTACTGATTTTGGTCTCTCACCATCATGGGGATGTCCAGTACAGAGTCCAAATGAAAGAAATGATTCCCTGTAGATGGTTTTGGTAAGGTACTGCTGTTTGTATATAATATTCTATTGATTGTTTCAAGTCCTGGGATATTTCAGACCCTGCAAAATGATAACCATATTCACTCAAAGTATTTGTCCTAATTACTTGCATAAGAAAAACAACCAGATAAAAAATCTTCTAAATCAAGGTTCAGCAACCTGTGACCTGAGGGCCAAATCCACTTACCTTGTGAGTCATACAAACACAAGATGTGGGTCAATTTTGCCCCTCAGACCATAGTTTGCCAAGCCAAGATCAAGACTATGACATGTAGTTGTATGGACAATCCACAGAGCTCATCTATCCCTAAATATGTCTTGGAAAAATACTGCAGAAAATGAGTTGAGTTCCTCAATCAATAGAAGGAGAGAAGTCTGGATTGCCTTTAAGAAATGGCAGTGTCAGGGCAGCTAGGTGGTACAGTGGGTATAGCACTGGCCCTGGAGTCAGGAGGACCTGAGTTCAAATCTGGCCTCAGACACTTGACACTTACTAACTGTGTGACTTTGGCCAAGACACTTAACCCCACTGCCTAGCCAAAAAAGAAATGGCACAGGCTTCTTCCTGAAGAAAAGAATCATTTTTACGCATTTGTCTGGTGATTCTGTATGACAGCTAGTTATGAAGTAAAAAAGAATTCAAGTTAAAAATCACCCAAAGTTCACTATAAAGATACATAGTAGGAGTGAATAGGCTACAAGATATCACCAATGCAAAACTGCAGGACAGAAGCAACCTAAAAATAAATGTCATTATTGAGGTGTATGACAAGAATAGAAGGTGAATTGTTCATATAGTTACAATAAGACATAACTCATCAACACCCATGTTCACCATTGGTATCCACGAAATGACAAAAGATCTGAAAGAAGGCCCCCAGCATGAAGGGTGGGTATAGAGCATTTATTTGGAGGACTTACATAAGCATTATAAAGGATGAAAAAGCATGTATGGGCTTTGATGAGTATTGTTGAAGGGCTTACCCACATCAAGGAAAATGGAACCATTAAAGAAATGTAATATTTTCTTAATCTTAAATTCTCCTACCTGAGGATGGTACAAATCTTATCATATTCACATTTAGAGTCCTTCTAATCTAGTCCAAAGATTTTTTTTCAGCCATTAAACATTTATTAAAAACCAAGAATATGCCTTAGTTCTGTGCTAAGAACCATCTCCAACAGATAGGTCCACTTATGTGTAAATGGATTGTGTCCTCACACTATCAAATTGGTTTTAATAAGCCTAGTTAAATGACTAAATGTGGCTATTTTCAATATCTTTCCCAACAACTTCATGCTTGAATGCAAGAAAATGATTTTAGGAGCACATAATTAAATTTGTGAGCTAAATTTCAACCCAACCTAAAGACTGGAGGAATCTTTGTGATAAAATAATTTTATAAAGTCATATCTCAAACATTTTAGTTACACAAGGTTATCCAAATAGTGATAAGGTAGGGAAAACATTCATTCATTTCTACACTATTTTTCAAAATTATAACTTTGTGTGTATTTGTTGTACCTCTATCATGTGCAAGACATTCTATTATTTGGGAAGAAAAAAATTTAAATACTCATTTTCCTCTCAAATACCTTAATAGTTATATACAAATATCAAATATGAATTTGTAAGAGAACAAGTCACTCTTACTTGTTTATAATTCACTCTAAGCACTATGTATAGGGCAGAATTAGGAAGACATAAACTTGAAACTGTCTCCAAAACTTGCTAGTTATGTGACCAAATGCAGATAACTTAACCACTCCATGCCTCAGTTTCTCCATCTCTAAAAGGGGGACAATATTATCTGTAGTGATTATCCTGCAAGGTTGTTGTAAAGTTCAAATGAGAAACTGTGTGTAAGTACTTTGCACAAATCTCAAAGCCCTGTATAAATGTCAACAATTCTTGATGAAAAGCACATTTTAAAAGATAAATAGGAAGAAGAGGCCTGATTTTGGCAGATTTATTTTCTTCTGTCTTTTTAGGTTTCCTTTGCATGTAGTTTGTCCTTCTTCCGTTCTAACGCTATTGGATTTAACCAAGTCTCAAGGAAGCTTCCGACCATAAAATCTCTGTGGTCATGCTATTTGGAGGTGCCCCAAATAATAATCATTTCTCAAATTACCTCTGACTACCTTCCCATCATAGATATTAATCAGTCAATAAACGCTTCTATTGTAGCAATTATGAATCACCCATGCTTGTTTGTTAATGCAGAGACTAAACCTAGATTTGCACATTTGAAGCTCTTAAAATCAGCAACAAGTTCCCAATTATTCATTAGAAAATTGAATCAGAGGCCAGTAAGTGCATCTTCCTTTTTATTCTCTATGGACCAGATTTTTTTTCTAAAGTGTTTTCATCAATATTATGAACAACATGGACCAAAACACTATTAAATGTTAGCCTTCTATTGAAAGGATGTATACTATTTTTTTAATGTAGTATCTACTTTTGCCTTTCTGTAACTCACACTTGTAGGTTGGGTCTCTTCAGGGAAAGATGTAGGCCTAAGGTAGTCTGGGAGTTGGCACTACTAAAATGGTAGCTCATGAGGTCCCACTGGTGCACATAGCTTTAATAATCAGCTAGTAGAAACAACTGGATCAAAGTAAAGGCATTTATGGAGATGGCATAGCATGAACAATATTAACAATGTCTTCTTCACCCTATAAACCTGAGATAAGCAATATATATGTGTATATATGTGTGCATATGTATATATGACTATACACACACAGAGAAAACTACAGAGAGAGAGCATCTGTAAAAACAGCAGGAATACATATAGAGTCCTATAATGGAGTCACATATTTAGGGAACACATAGGACAAAAGGCAACTCATACATTTGGCACCATAGACCACTGGTCTTTCCCTTCTTCTGGTATCCTCATGCTATTTCACCTGGCCATAGCATTTCTACTTGGCAAGTTCTTTGGGCTCATCCCTTTCTGATCCAGGGCCAACTCTCTTCAACTTAGGACATTCTTCTTTTCTTGGTTGTTAGGTGGCACAGTGGATAAAGAGCTGAGCTTGGAGTCAGGAATACCTGACTTTAAATCTACCTCAGATACTTACTAGCTCTGTGACTCTAAGCAAGTTACTTAATCTTTTGCCTCACTTTTCTTAACTGGAAAATGTAGATAATAATAGCATTTGCCTCCCAGGGTTGTTATGATGATCAAATGAGACAATAATTTTGAAGCACTTTGCACATAGTAGTAAGCACTATGTAAATGCTTGTTGTTGTTATCATGTCTTGCCTCACTGAAACTGTTTCTTCCTGTGTGTGTTGATACCTACTGGGCTAGTAGTTCAAATCAAGGCCCCTTGGCCAATGTGAAGATGGTACATATTTCTAATTTTGAATAGCTTTCTAGTGACTTGGGGATGTTCATCTTTATCCTTTCAAGTCCCTTTCCTCCAATGTCTTATACTAAAGAATCTCTGCAAGGTCCACGTAGCATGGTTCTTAGAGAATCCACAATGGACAATCTCACTTGAGGTTCCAATACAACTGATGGGCCTGGGAATTATAGCCATCCCTCAAGTGTATGATGATATAAATCAACAGACAAACACCATTTTAAAAATGGTCTCTGTTGCCTTCTTCTTGTATTCCACAATTTCATTAACTATTCTAAGGAGAAAATCAATTGCTCAATGGTCTTCAGATCAATTCCTACCTACTACATTTATTGAACTAAATATTCTAAAGAATTTATCAGTTAATAAAAATAGGCTTAACCCTCCTACCTTTGGACATCAAAGGAGCTTATCAAATAGGAAATCAGTTGCTTTGTTGCCTCACACTCCAGTCAGGTTTAATAATATCACAGGATTCTCATCAATCTGTATGCCCCTGAAAAATGTAGGAAAATTCTGCTAATTCAGACTAATTATAAAAAGACCCAACAGAATTGCTGGAAAGGCTTAGTTATGTAATATTTTAAAGAAATGTAGGGACTTCCCCCTTTTTTTCTAATATACATATATGTGTGTATTATCTCTCTATATAAACATCTGAAAATATATGTATATACACATATATATTCATTCATTCATTTGAAAGCATGTTAGGAGGCTATTTAACTATTTTTAGTGCTATTATAATTTCAAGTGACAGCATATTAACAACTAGCTATTTAGAAGGGGGAAAGGAGGAGTGAGTGCAAAACAATTCACTGCTTTCCCATTCAGCTCCATCCAAACCAACCAAATATATATATACATATATATGTATTTGTATATACCCAGAGAGATCTATATCTATGATAGATAGATGTAGATGATATAGATATCACATAATATCATATCATATCATATCAAGATGATATAGATATAGACATAGAAAGGAGATAGAGATAGAATAGAGAGAGATAGAATGACACCAGTAAGACTGTCATAATATTACCATAGGTCTTTAGAGCCCCAATTTTTTATAATTAATTTATTTATTTTTAGTTTTCAACATTCATTTCCATAAGATTTTTTTTAGGCAATTGGGATTAAGTGACTTGCCCAGGGTCACACAGCTAATAAGTGTCAAGTGTTTGGTCTGAGGCCAGATTTGAACTCAGATCCTCCTGACTTCAAGGCTGGTGCCCTATCCACTGCACCACCTAGCTTCCCCTTACATAAGATTTTGAGTTTTAAATTTTCTCCCTCTCTCACTTATTCCCCCTGCCCAAAACAGTGTACAATTGGATATAGGCTCTACATATACATTCATGTTAAGCATATTTTCCCATTAGTCATGATGTAAAGAACAATTAGAACTAATGGGAGGAACCACGAGAATAAAGCAATAAAACAAAACAACAAAGGAAAAGGAGAGCAAATAGTACACTTCCATCTGCATTCAGACTCCACAGTTCTTTCTCTGGATGTGGATAGTAATTTCCATCATGAGTCTTTTGGAGTTGTCTTAGATCCTTGCATTGCTGTGAAGAGCCAAGTCTATCAAAGTCAGTCATCTCATAATGTGGTTGTTACTGTATACAATGTTCTCCTGGTTCTGCTCATTTCACTCTGCATCAGTTCATGTAAGTCTTTCCAGGCTTGTTTGTTTTTTTGAAGTCTGCCTACTCATCATTTCTTATAACACAATAGTATTCCATTACATTCATATGCTACAATTTGTTCAGTCATTCCCCAATTGATGGGCATCCCCTCAATTTCCAATTCTTTGCCACCACAAAAAGAGCTGCTATAAATATTTTTGTACATGTGAGTCCTTTTCCCATTTTTATGATACCTTTGGGATACAGCCCTAAAAGTGGTATTGCTGGGTCAAAGGGTATGCACAATTTTATAGCCCTTTGGGCATAGTTCCAAATGGTTCTCCAAAATGGTTGGATCATTTCACAATTCCACCAACAATGTATTAATGTTCCAATTTTCCCACATCTTCTCCAACATTTATTATTGTCCTGTTTTGTCATGTTAGCCAATATGATAGGTGTGATGTGGTACCTCGGAGTCATTTTGGTTTGCATTTCTCTAATCAATAGCGATTTAGAACATTTTTATATGACTGTAGATAGCTTTAGTTTCTTCCTCTGAAAACTGCCTGTTCACATCCTTTGACCATTTATCAATTGGTGAATGACTTGCATTCTGATAAATTTGACTCAGTTCTCTATATATTTTAGAAATGAGGCCTTTATCAGAGACCCTGGTTGTGAAAATTCTTTCCCATTTTTCTGCTTCCCTTCTAATCTTGGATGCATTGGTTTTATTTGTGCAAAACCTTTTCAATTTAGTGTAATCAAAATTATCCATTTTGCATTTCATAATGTTCTCTATCTATTTTGGGGTCATAAATTCTTCCCTTCTCCATAGATCTGAAAGGTAAACTATTCCTTGCTCTTCTGGGCTTCAGTTTTAATAAATAGACGCCATAGTTTGTGACTAATATTTCCTACTGCTTTACAAAGCAAACAAGCTCCAACCAGGTCATTTTCTTGAGTGTCCTGTGTATATTATGAGCTCATTTCCATAGTTGAGTTTTTCTTCATCTTCCCTCTCCCTTCCCCTCTTTTTCTCTCTCCCCTTTATCTCTTCCAACCTGGAAAGTGCTTAAACCTACCTCTTCAAGAAGGCTACATATGATATTGAAAAGCTCATTGATCTAAAAGCCAGAAGGACTTGGCTCTACCATGACTTTCTACTTAATAATGCCCATCTAAAGTCCAGTTCAAGTTCCATCCTCCCCAGAAAGACTTCCCCCAGCTATTCTAGCTCACAATAATATCTCTCTTCCTTAAATTCCTTTATTTCTCTTCTGTCTCATTCATTTGTAAACCTGTTAGGAACCTGTTTAGCAATTTTTAGTGCTATTATAATTTCAACTGACAGTATGTTAACATCTAGCTATTTAGAATGGGGGAAGAGGAGTGAGTGCAAAACAATTTACCACTTTCCCATTCAGTTCCATCCAAACCAATAAGTGAGACCCAACAAGTTCTGAGACTTGTATTGAGGTCAGCTCTCTGTTGATAGCAGGGTGGGATCATTTTGATTTTAAGAACTCCTTTTATGAATAGAGAAGAGGGGCACCCATTTCAAAAACTGAAATGTAAAAAACATGAAGGTGAAAGCTTTAACCTTAAAGATGAGGAGCAAGCAGAGCAAAATCAAACATGACCAGGAATATGTGACTGACCAGCCCCATGCAGTCATCAAGTATCCTGATAACAATCCACTGACAACAACATCCCTGCATGAAGAGTGTGGGCCTTTAGGATATCTTGTGTCTGTAGCAATTTTTGGTGGAGAAAAGCATGAAGACCATTTAACACACTTAGGCAATTATTTAAGTGACCCTTTTACACCTTGAACCGTTAGAACCTTATGTATTGGGTTGAGACACCACAGCAGCTCTAAATTCATTTTCTGGGAAGAAGAAAATGTGATGTAACTAGACTTGTCCAAAGTAAGGGAAATTAAATTAACCAAGACAATTCAAAACATGACACAACTAAGAAGTTACAATCTCCTCTATTTGGCATTTAAGCCTCTTCTTTCATGTTGTCCTCCAGCCTACTTTTCCAGGCTTATTATTATATAGCATTCTCCCTCACAAACTCTTCTTTCCAATTGAGCTGGTCAACTTGCTGTTTATTACCCATAATGGCAAGCTGGAGCTGGAGAGCTAGATGTCAAATTTTCAGTGTGATCAATTATACCTCAGAAATGAGTAATCATTACAAATCAGAGTTGATTTATTGTTTTGTTGATGGTCTGAATGTAAGGAAGTATTAATAATGGAAATTAAACTTAAAAGTGTGTGGGCATACATTTTCCCCCTCAGAGTGCCCAACTGCTAAACATTTCCTAGCAAATCCCTGTATTGCTCTATAAACACTGTTTGTTTTCGGTAGGAGTAAAGTTGGAGGCTTGTGGAATGGAGTCATCACCAGACTAGAGGCCTAGAGACTGCAGGTTTAATAATAATAATAAACATAATAATAATAAACTGGTATTTGTATAGTGCTTTAAGATTTGCAACATACTTTAAATTCGTTATCTCATTTGAGTCTTATAGCACCCTTATCAATACATGACATTCTATCTCCTACCACTGTCTTTGTATGTGTTGGGCATGCTTTCATTCCTTACTTCTGCCTTGTAAAATCCCTAGATTTTTTTCTTCAAGGTTCAGCTCAAGTGCCTGTCCTGATCCTCAAGTTCCTGGTCCCCTCTCCCCTTAATGACATACATACATATATACACATATATATTTATATACACATTACACATATATGTATAGAATTAATTTTTTTCTGTATCTGCTGTTCTTTCCTGCCCTCTATCCCTCATGAAACACAAGTTCCTTGAGGGCACAGACTTCTTAGTTTGCACCCCCAGCTCCTATTCCTATGCCTAGCATACAGGTTCTTTTTTTAAATTTTTATTTATTTTATTTTTAATTTATGGAATAAAACAAGCATTTCCATAACATAGTATAAAAATGATTTCACATTGGTAGTTATGTTGAATTTGAATAAGAAATATACAAATATTTAAATCATTAACATTTCAAATTTTTTTGTAAGCTTGTAACATTTATATTTCTGAAATTACTAAAATTTAAAACTGCATTAAGACTTTTGGGATACCCTGTGTATGCAGAGTACTGCAGGGAATATAAAGAGGTATATAGTTCCTGCCTTCAAGGATCTTATAATCTAGCATAAGAAATAAGATACATACACAGAAATGATACAAAGCAAAATATACTAAATGAATGAGATAACATATAGGTCACGGATGGGGAACCTGTAGCCTTAAGGCCACATGTGGTCTTCTAGGTCCTTGGATGTGGCATTTTGACTGAGAACAAATCTTTTTATTAAGGAGATTTGTTCTGTGAAATTTGGATTCAGGCAAAGAGCCACAGTTGAGGACATAGAGGTCCACATGTGGCCTCAAGGCCTCAGGTTCCCCACCCCTTTTGTGTTTTAAGTGTGTCTTTTGGCAGAGGAAATAAATAGCTCTCCTAGACCTCATGCCTACCATGTTGTACATTAAGTATCTTTTCTCTAAGGGAACCTATTAATCCCTTTTTAGGACACTATAGTCATAAGCCAAACCTAATCTTAGGTTGGAATGGGAGTAAGAACAGAATGATCCAGAGAGTTTAAGAAAAGTCTGACTTTTCAAAAGCCCCAAAACTGAACGCAGTACACTTGGGACTAAAATAGAAGCCCTTTGGTGGGAAAGGAAGTACCTCCTAGGTCATAGGTTTTACATCTCTATGCTTTTTCTCTCAAATTATATTGTAAACTCTTTGAGAACAATGCCTATGTCTTCCTTTGGAACCCCATATAGTAAATCCCTAGTCATATTACCTGCAACTTTTAACAATGAATTTTATGCAAATGAGTGTTCCTAAGGCCTTGTAATTTTTAAGTAGTTTATATATCCTACTTGCAATCTTACTTATGCAATTAATTTATTGATGAATAAGCACTGCAAGCTCTTTATAGATAATTAAAAGTTATTTTATATAGGTCCTTTTAAAATTGCTTTGAACAAATCATTTAAGTTCTCAGTCTTAGAGATGAGGAAGCTTGGGCTCATCTGTAAAATGGATATAATCATATCTGCCTTACCTGCTTTATAGGTTTGTCCTGAGAAGCCAAGAAGTTAAAGGACATAGAAATGCCTTGCAAAATGAAAATCAATATACAAATAAAAGGTATTGTATTTCTGAATTAATGGATTCCTAGTTATGAGGTTTTACTACATCTACTCTGTTCATCTCTAAGTTTCTATTAATCTATGATTTTAAAAGCACATGCTCACTTTAAGTGACCATTAGTTTAACAGTTGGAAAAGAATCATTACAACAGTGCTGTAGTGATTTGCTCAAGGTCTTTCTCTGGCCATGCCCCAGGTCATATTCATATGGAGATTGGGTATTCTAGGTTTAGAAACTTTATGTAATACCTCTGCCTTTAAATGGAATTGGAAGTAAAGGAATTCTCCCTTCTGTTCCTGTCCCATTCTGGCACCCTTACTTCACACCCAGAAGCCTCTCTGTCACCTGTAGGCTTCCAATAAATATAAATGTGCTTGAAGTTAAATTTTAATTTCAGAGACATATACAATGCCCTTCCTATGGAAGAAGTGAAGGAATAAGCTGATGTTAAGATTTCAACCATATTCTACCAACATAACCCCTTTATCTAAAACATTTTAAGCATCATCAAAGATTTATCTAAGCAGTTTTGGAAAAGTATTTTCCCCAGAAAATTGCCAGGAGAACTGAGAGGGAGAAAGGCTTGAGTAATTGGAGCTATACTGTTGTATTTACCTTTTTCTTCTGGTCACCTAGATCACTTTTTAAATGTAAAAAAAAAGATTTTGCTTTATAATAGTTGTCCTTTTCTTTTGAGAGCCTGTGTGCTTTTTGAAAAGAGAGACTTTCCTGGATTGTAAATTTTGTTCCTTTCAAAATCTACAATACATCAAAAATCTACTCAGCAATAAAGCCTAATTGAAGCCCTAAATAGATGCACAAATAATAGTGATACGCAACCCATTCACATCCTCATATCCCTCTAAAATCTCTTTCCCTCAGTGATGTATGGGCAAAGAAGAAATTTGGCTTCCTCTTTTGTCCTTCATTCTCTTGCACATGTGTTCAACAGTACTATAGCCAAGTGTTTACTATGTACAATTACACAGTGGCAGTGCTATAGACTATGGAAGAGGAAAAAAATCAAGCATTGTACTGACCTCTTCAAAGAGCTTGCAATCTAAATATATCTATCTAGGTAAATCCAAATACTTGCGTCTTTCCATGATTATTCATAAGAAAAAGGGGACAGGCTTTCACATAACAGTCCTCTATTGCTATAAAACTATTCTGACAAACTCTTTACAGCATGCAACAATCAGAACTCAAAAAGAGCAAAATACCAATAAGATTTTATAAAGCATGAACACAGTAAAATCCCACAAATGAGGCCAGTGACATATAAAATAATAACTAATACCTCAGATGACAACATTCTAAGCATATGCTTGTGCCTAGAGTCTATAGCATTGCATCCTCTCTAACCTCCCAGACATAATAGGATTCAAACCAGATGGAAAGGCAATGTAGTTCAAACCAATATATCATATGTAACCCTTTAAAAACATTGTTGCATTATATCCTATGATACTATAAAATCAGAAATCAAATTATATATAAAATAGAGATGCTAAGTGACAGACAGATGGCTGGCTCTGGAGCCATGAAAATCTGAATTCAGAACCTACTTCTGATATAGCTGGTTGCGTAAACCTGGACAAGTCATTTGATCTCTCAGTATTCTACTTTTTAAAAAAAGTGTTTTGTTTTTCTCCAATTACATGTAAAACAATTTTAACACTTGTTTTTAAAACTTTGAGTTCCAAATTTTCTGCTTTCTTCCCTCCCCACCCCTCTCATTGAGAAGGCAAGCAATTCAATATAGGTTACACATGTGTAATCATGCAAAATATATTTCCATATTAATCATGTTGTGAAAGAAAACATATACCAGAAAAATCAGGAAAAATTTTCTTCAGAGTTGTCTTGTATTACTGAGAATAAGTAATTTATTCACAGCTGATCATCTTACAATATTGCTGTTACTTTGTACACAGTACATTTCACTTTGCATCAGCTCATATAAGTCTTTCCAGGTTTTTCTGAGAGCATCCTGATTATCATTTCTTATAGCACAATAGTATTCCATCACAATCACATGGCACAATTT
This sequence comes from Vombatus ursinus, assembly GCF_900497805.2. Classification (NCBI taxonomy): domain Eukaryota; kingdom Metazoa; phylum Chordata; class Mammalia; order Diprotodontia; family Vombatidae; genus Vombatus; species Vombatus ursinus. Next base: position 1,646,559 of record NW_020954953.1, read on the forward strand.
TGTTGAACCATTTCCCAATTGATGGGCATCCTCTTAATTTCCAACTCCCTGACACCAGAAAAGGGCTGCTATAAATATTTCTGTGCACATAGGGCCTTTTGTAAAATAAGAAAAGAAAAAAAACATGTCACATGCACAACAGAATGCAAGAGAGGATTCAAAATATATAGCAATAAATTTCCATTTCAAGAAAGCCTATATATTAAATACTGCATGTTGTATTGAAAACTCTCCATCTTTTCTTTGCTTCCTTATAGGTTTTCTTTTGTTCTCTGCTGTACACTTTTTACTTTGTTCTTTTTCCCCCTTCCTCTCCCCTCTCCCCTGCTATAATTAAGCATGGATATATTTACATATAGATATTGATATGCACATACACATATACATGTATATATATATATATACACATAAACATATACTTTCCCTAAGAGATTCTGCTCCTAATCTTTGTTTTTATGTTTGTATGTATCTCCTGTTTCCTATCCCTCCTGACTCCTCTACTTTACTTCTACCTGCTTCCTTGCCCCCCTCCTATTACTTAACCTACCCCCTGCTCCAATGATCTCCCTCTTATCCTCCCATTTCCATAAATCTAAACACACTCTAAACCTCTCTTTAACTTATTGCCTCACCCTCCCCTCTAAAGATCCCTCCCTTGTCCATTCCCCCTCCCTATCTCTTCAGCATTTTATTTCTTTCTAAATTTAGGAGACTTTTATACTTTTCTAGATGTGTATATATTGTTCCCTCTTGAACCCATTCCCAGTGAAAGTAGGTTTCCAGAACTAACAGCCCATCTAATTCCTCTGTATTAGTTCTTCCTCTTGTACCTCATTTGTACAGGATAATTACTCCTGAACGGATTTACTTTTTTGAAGTCATACTGTGCTCAGGCCTACCCCAGTCTTTCTTATGAAATACTCAATTACTAATAACAATCTTAGACATACATTTTACATTTTACATACATAAAAGGTAAACAGTCTGTCCTTATTGAGTCCCTTGTAATTGGTCTTTGGTATGTGCCTTATGTTTCTCTTTTGTATGTCAAATCTTCTATTAAGTCCAAGTTTTTTTTTTTTCAACAAAGTCCTGAAAGTCTGCCAATTCTTTAAATACCCCATTTATTTTTCATTGAGGATTATGCTTAGCTTTGCTGGGTATGATATTTTTGGCCAGAACCCTAGTTCTTTTGCTCTTCAATGTATAGTATTCCAAGACGTGAAGTCTTTTAGTGCTACTGCTGCTATGTCTTGTGTGATTCTAACTGGGGCACCACCATATGTAAATTGGCTTTTTCTTGTTGCTCATAAAATTTGGTCCTTGAGCTGGGGGTTTTGGAATTTGATTATTATATTCCTGTGGTTTTTTTCTCATAGTATCTCTTTCAGGTGGTGGTCAGTGGATTTTTTTTCTATTTCTACTTTCCCCTCTTGTTCTAATGCCTCAGGACAATTTTCTTTAATTATTTCTTGTATTATTGTATCAAGATTCTTTTTTGATCATAGCTTTCAGGTAGCCCAATTATTCCTATGTTTTCTCCTCTTGATCTGTTCTCCAGACCAGTTGTTTTTTTTTAATCAAATGTTTCACATTCTCTTCTATTTTTTTCATTCTTTATATTTTGTTTTATTATTTCTTGGTCTCTTATAACATCACTAGCTTCCCCTGGCCCAATTCTGATTTTCAAGGAGTCATTTTCTTCCTTAAGATTTTGGATCTACACACACACACAGATACACACACATACAGACACACACATACACAAAATATATACAGACACATATTCATATATTTATATACAATTATATACATATTTCATATATATAATTTCATAATTTTCTTGTTTCCTTGGATTGTTCTTTTTTTTAAGCTTTTCCTATATCTCTCTCATTTGATTTTTAAAGTATTTTTAAGTTCTTCTATGAATTTTTTTGGGGCAAGTGACCATTTGACATTATTCTTGGGTTAGAAGAAGGTTTATTTGCTTCACTATCCTCCCCTCAAGATGAACCTTAGTCTCCTCTAATCCCATGGTAACTATCTATGGTTGATTCTTTCTCCTTTGTCTGGCATTTTTCTTTGTAATAGGTTAATTTTTGCAATCACTTCTCATCCTGGGGTATGGGTAATGGTACCTCTGGCCTCAGATCCTCCTACAATTCTCCTCTCTGACCTTGAACCCAAACCAAGACCTCCAGCCTCCAGCTGTAAGTGCCCACAGCCAGTGGCATCCCTACGCCACTGCTTCTACATTCACTGGGCATGTGCTGGTTCCTTCTTACCCTGGCTACATCTCCAAAACCACAGCACAGCTAGGTCTGGCATTCCTTGTCAGCAGAGGTTCCCTTGATCATCACAGCTCACATACCCAACTCCTCTCACTTTCCCTGGGAATAAAAGCTCCTGTGACTGAGGCTGAAAGTAGCCTCCCAACCCAGTTAATACCAAGGTTTGCCACTTGTTAACATAGACCCTAGCCTAAAGGTGCTTACTCTTCACAGGGACCAAGCCTCATCCCACAATTTTTCTTCAGAACTTCTCTGATTGTCCCAGGAGGACCCCTGTTCTACCCCCTTCTTTTATTTATTTTTACCTACTCTATGTTTGCCCTGAGACACTATTCAATCTCCTTTGTGGAGGAAAATCCTAAGAGCTTAGAATTTTTTGACCTACTCTGCCATTTCCCCAGAATCATCTGAGTCTTATATTTAAAAGTCAAATTTTCTATTCAGCTGTGGTCTTTTGGTCAAGAACACTCGAAAGTCCTCTATTTCATTGAATATCTATTTTTTCCCTGAAAGTTTATACTCAGTTTTGCTAGTTAGGTAATTCTTGGTTGTAATCATAACTCCTTTGCCCTCTGGAATATCTTATTCCAAGCCCTTTGATCCTTTAATGGAGAAGCTGTTAAATCCTGTGTTATCCTGACTGTGGTTCCACAATATTTGAATTGTTTCTTTCTGGCTGCTTGCAGTATTTTCTCCTTGATCTGACAGTTCTAGAATTTGACTGTAATATTCCTGAGAGTTTTCCTTTTTGGGATCTCTTTCACGAGATGATCAGTGGATTCTTTCAATTTCTATTTTACCCTCTGGTTTTAGAATATGAGGGCAGTTTTCCTTGATAATTTCTTGAAAGGTGATGTCTAGGCTTTTTTTTATCATGGCTTTCAGATATTCCAAGAATTAAATTATTTCTCCTGGAACTATTTCCCATGTCAGTTGTTTTTCCAATGAAATATTTTACATTATCTTCTATTATTTTTATTCTTTTGGTTTTGTTTTTATTGATTTATTTATTTTTTCTTGATTTCTCATAAAATCATTAGCTTCCATTGGCTCAATTCCAATTTTTAAGGAATTATTTTCTTCAGTGACCTTTTACCTCCTTTTCTACTTGGCCAATTCTACTTTTTTAAGAGTTTGTTTCTTCAGTAATTTTTTTTGCCTCTTCTTCCATTTGGTCAATTCTGCTTTCCAAGGCATTCTTCTCCTCATTGACTTTTTCTATCCTCTTTTTCTATTTTTTTTCCAGAATTGTCATTTTCCTTTATTGTTTAGATCAGCATCTTATACAATACAGCACAATAAGATCCAAATAGATAAAGTATAATAACATAAAAATTCTCAGAGAGAGGGAGACAGAGAAAGGGACAAAGAGGGGGGGGGAGGAAGAAAGAGAGACATAGAGAGAGAGAAAGAGAGAGAGAGACAGAGATTTATAGCTTGGTAGACAATTCATAAGCCAGACAAGGGTTAATGGTGACCACAAAAAAAAAGAGAAAATTTCAATTATATAAAAATAAAAATATTTTGCATATATACAGAAAAATTAGCAAAGCAAGAGAAATAGAAGCTAGTTGTGAAAAAAAATCTTTGTATCAAGCTGCTCTAATAAAAATCTGATATTAAAGACCTATTGTTATTGACACAAATGCATAAGATTTTCTTCAACAAAACCTAAATGATCAAAGAATATGACTAGTTTTCAAAAGAAGAAATGTGATCTGTTAATGAACATATTAAAAATGCTCCAAAGCACATATAAGAGAAAGTTGCAAATTAATGCAACTCTAGTGTTCCACCTCATGCCCAACAAATTGACTGATTACAAAAGATAAAAATAATTATTATTGTAGCAGGTGGGAGAAAACAGACACAGTAATATATTGTTAGTGAATCTCAGAATGAGCCTGGAAATCAGTTTGGAATTATGCTAGAAAATTTGCTAAAGTGTTAATTTCTTTTGACTCAATGATCCCATTACCAAATACAGCAATAATAGCCATGATAATGATAATAATTGATAACATTTATATAATGCTTTGAGGTTTTCAAAGTGCTCTAAATAACTCAATTCATCTTCTTAGATAGATAGAGCATTTATTAAGTACTTACTGTGTGCCAGGAACTGTGCTAAGCATCAATGATACAAAAACAAGTAAGGGAGTCAGTCTCTGCCCTCAATAAACTTATATTATAATAGGGAAGACACATAAAGAGGAGCTGGAAAGAAAACAGCTATGCTCTAAGATCATCAAGGACAAAAAGAAAGATACCATATATACCAAAATATTCATAACAAAAACTGGAGCAGGGGCAGCTAGGTGTCACAGTGGATAGAGCACCGGCCCTGGAGTCAGGAGGACCTGAGTTCAAATCCAGCCTCATACCAAACACTTGACACTTACTAGCTATGTGACCCTGGGCAAGTCACTTAACCCCAATTACCTAAAAATAAAAAAAAAGAAATTAAAAACTGGAGCAAAAAAAACTGGAAACAAACTTGGTGACCATAAATTTGTTGCAGAATTGGAATACAGAAACCAAGAAAACAACATACACAATGACTACCATAAGATAAATTAAGATAACACTAATAGACAATGGAACTTCTATGCAATGATGTATAGTGAGTTCAGATGACTGATTTTAGAACATCAGGGGTTCTTAAAACTTTTTGTGTCATGTATCCTTTTGGCAGTCTGGTAAAACCAATAGACTCCAAGATTAAGATCACCTGACAAGCCAAGTTTATAGACCATAGGATAAGATCTCTTGCCAGGTAGAGAGGTGGCAGGCATGGGATGTTTCATACTTTTTATCATCTCCCCTAATCATTCCTCTTTCGCAAACTTTTCTATTACTGTTGTAGATACCACAACTGTCCCATTCACCCAGGCTCTTAACTTGGGTATCATCTTCAATTTCTCATTCTCTCTTACCTCCTCCTCCCCCTGCCACCCATGCCAAGTCTTATCAATTTTGCCTTCATAACATCTCTCATATATGCCCCCTTCTGTCCTCTGACATTGTCACCATCCTGATGAAGACCCTCATCACCTACTCCCAGACTATTTCAGTAACTTTTTGGTTGTTTTTCCTGCCTCATAGTTCTCCCACTCCAGTCTACTTTCCTCCCACCTGTCAAATTGATCCCAGTAAAGCATAGGTCTGACTATATTACACCCCTCTCCCTTGATCAATAAATCTCAGTGGCTCCCTATACTTCAAGGATCAAATAAAAAATCCTCTGTTTGGTGTTCAGAGCCTTTCATAACCTGGCCCTTGCTAAAGCATCAGTCTGACTCCACCTTTGGTTCAATCATCTTTTAGAGAATGAAGTCATTTGTATGGTAAGTCAAAAACTCATCACTTTTGATAATTATATAACTCTAGTAACTGTCTAGATAAGCTTAATGAACACCCCTGCTCACCACTACTGTATCATATCTCTTTCCTGTTTACCTCTTCATTTTCCACTTGAGTCTTGTATTGGAAAGTCAAATTTTCTATTCAGCTCTGGTATTTTCATCAAGAATGCTTGAAAGTCCTCTATTTCACTGAATGACCATTTTTTCCCCTAAAGAATTATACTCTGTTTTGCTGGGTAGGTGATTCTTGGTTGTAATCCTATCTCCTTTGCCCTCCGGAATATTGTATCCCATGCCCTGCAGTCCCTTAATGTAGAAGCTGCTAAATCTTGTGTTATCCTGATTGTGTTTCCATAATACTTGAATTGTTTCTTTCTGGCTGCTTGTAATATTTTCTCCTTGACCTGGGAACTCTGGAATTTGGCTACAATATTCCTAGAAGTTTTCCTTTGAGGATCTCTTTCAGGAGGAGATCGATGGATTCTTTCAATTTCCATTTTGCCCTCTGGTTCTAAAATATCAGGGCAGTTTTCCTTGATCATTTCTTGAAAGATGATGTCTAGGCTCTTTTTTTGATCATGGCTTTCAGATAGTCCAATAATTTTTAAATTATCTCTCCTAGATCTATTTTCCAGGTCAGTTGTTTTTCCAATGAGATATTTCACATTGTTTTCTAATTTTTCATTCTTTTGGATTTGTTTTACAGTGTCTTGATTTTTCATAAAGTCACTAGCTTCCAATTGCTCTATTCTAATTTTTAAGGAAGTATTTTCTTCAGTAATCTTTTGAACTTCTTTTTCCATTTGGACAATTTTGCCTTTTAGGGCATTCTTCTCCTCATTGGCTTTTTGGACTTCTTTTGCCATTTTGGGTTAGGCTATTTTTTAAGGTGTTATTTTCTTCAGTATTTTTTTGGGTCTCCTTTAGCAAGCTGTTAACCTGCTTTTCATGATTTTCTTGCATCACTCTCATTTCTCTTCCAAGTTTTTCTTCTACTTCTCTTACTTGCTTCTCAAAATCCCTTTTGACTCTTCCAAAGCCTGGGACTGATTCATATTTTTCTTGGAGGCTTTGGATGTAGGAGCTTTGGCTTCATTGTCTTCTTCTGGTTGTATGTTTTGATCTTCTTTGTCACCAAAGTAAGATAATATAGTCTGACTTTTTGCACTGCTTACTCATGATCCTGACCAATTACTTGAGTTTTAAACTCTTTGTTAAGGTAAGAGTCTGCTTCCAATGTGAAGAATGTACTGTCCCAAGCTTCAGGGGTTTGTACAGCTGTTTTCAGAGATACTTCTAGGGACCTGAAAATTTTCAGTTCTTCCAAGGTGCTATGATAAGGGGCGAGGTGTTTCCTCTCCATAGCCACTACAAGCTCCACCATGCCAGCACTCCTCCTCGCACCAGAACTGCCCCTCAGAACTGTGACCCAGATCCAAGTACGGGCACAGCAAGAGATTCCTGCCTCAGCCCTGGCAAAGAGATCCTTGCAATCCCCCTCTGATCAGCCACTCAATTCCCCATCAGTCTGTGGGCCAGAAGCTCAGGAGGCCGCTGCCCTGGGGTGGCTGAGACCTAGTTTCTTCTCTCACCACAGTCACAGACTTTTCCCACTGACCTTCTAAGTTGTCTTTGGCATTCATGGGTTGAGAAGTCTGGAAACCACCACAGCTGCCTGTGATTCAGTCCTCTGAGGCCTGCTTCAGGGTCGCTGTGGACTGTGCACCCAGGCTCACTGCGGCCTGTGCACCCATGCTGAATTGCACTCCTCTCCCCACCCAGCACGATATACCTTTCCGATCGACCATCCAGGCTGTCTTGGGCTGGAAATTTGTTTTACTCTTTTTTTTGTGGGTTCTGCTGCTTTAGAATTTGTTTAGAACCATTTTTATAGGTATTTGGAGGGGTTTGAGGGAGAGCTCAGGCAAGTCCCTGCTTTCCCTCTGCCATCTTGGCTCTGCCCCCCTATTCTCTTTTAACATTTGGCCTATTCTGCTTTTCAAAGTGTTCTTTCCTTCAGTAATTTTTGTGTCTCTTTTTACCAAGTTATTGGCTCTTTTTTTCATAATTTTCTTGCATCACTCTCATTTCTCTTCCCAATCTTTCTTCTACCTCTCTTCCTTGATTTTCAAAATCCTTTTTGACCTCTTCTATTGCCTGAGACCGATTCTTATTTTTCTCATAGGTTGTGGATGTTAGAGCTTTGACTTTGTTATCTTTCCTTCTGCGTGCATGTTTTGATCTTCCTTCTCACCATGTTAACTTTCTATGGTCAGAATTTTTTTTGTTGTTTGCTCATTGTTTCCAATCTACTTTTTGACTTTTGATTCTTTGTTAAAGTGGGTCTCTGCTTTGGGATTTTGTACAGCTCTTTTCAGAGCTACTTCTATGGATTTGTAAGTTTTCAGTTCTTCCAAGGTGGTATGATCTAAGGAGAGGTGCATTTACTACTCTTCCAGCCTATGCTCTGGTCTGTAAGTGATCACAAGCACTCTTTTCAGCCCTGTAACTGTGATCAGGGTGCCTCTTCCACTGTGGCTGCAAGTTCTGGTTTGCTAGTGCTCTTCCTTGGAATCCTGCCCCCAGTTCCAGCAAAAAAAAAAAACCCTTACAATCTCCTTCTGATCAGTTGTTCAACCCCCTTACTATCTGTGGGCTGAGAGCTCCAGAAGCAGCTCCTACTGGTACTGATTCAGTGGCTCCCAAAGTCTGCTCTTGGTTTTCTGGGGCCAGGGCTATGTTGGCTTGGCCTGCACTGGATTGCACTCCACTCTCATCTAGGTATGACTGACCTTTCCTGCTGACTTTCTAAGTTGTCTTTGACTGTAAAATAATTTCACCCTGTCCTTTTGTGGGTTCTGTCACTTCAGGAATTGTTTTATAGCATTATTTAAAGGTGTTCAGAGGAATTTGGGGGAGGCCTCAGAAAATTTGTTGCCTTTTTTCTGACATTGTGGCTCTGCCTCCTCTCTCATTATTCTAGGTAGCACTCTAAGGCTGTAAATTGCAGAAAAGGTGAGTAGAGGGAATTTCCTCATCTGGTTTCCTGTTGTTGTTGTTGAGTTGTTTCAGTCATGTCTAAATCTCTGTGAACCCATTTGGAGTTTTCTTGGCAAAGATACTAGAGGGGTTTACCATTTCCTTCCCCAGCTCATTTTATACATGAGGAGCTGAGGAAACTAGGGTTAAGTGACTTGCCCAGGGTCATATAGCTAGTAAGTGTCTGAAGCTGGATTTGAAATCAGGTCCTCCTAAGTTTCTAGATCAATGAAATTACAGCTCAAATCCCTATCTCCCTATGTGCCTTGCCAGGATTTTGTGAGAAAGACAATTTATATATTATAAAATGGTATATAGCTATGAATTACAGTCATCTTTATAATACATTAATAAATCACACTAAAGATAGTGTGACATAGTGAAGACTGTTGGGATTAACCTTTGAACAGTCACTTAAACTCAATACACCTCTGCCAACTCCCACAGACTTAGTTACTAAGTCACAGAAGTAGTTATCTGCTTTGCTGGAAACAAGTTCTCCACGCTGAAGAAATCACAGGTCCTTTACATGGTTTTGTATTATTAAAAAGCTCACTAGGCTTCAATTGTTTCATCTGTAAAATGTAGATTATAACAGTACCTTGCCTGCCTGAGGGCAAGGAGTTAAATCAAATGATCACTCAAGGTTCTTTATAACACCAAAGGTCTATGATTCCTTGAACAGTTTCATATTGCTTCATTAAAATTTAAAAATATAGGGGGCAAAGCCAAGATGGTGGAGTAAAGGCAGGAACTCACCTGAGCTCTCCCCCAAACCTCTCTAAATACCTTTAAAAGTGACTCTAAACAAATTCTAGAGCAGAAGAACCCATAAAAAGAGAGAGTGAAACAAATTTTCAGCCCAAGACAACCTGGAAGGGTGACAGGAAAAGACTGTTGCACCAGGTTGAGAGAGGAAGGCAGTCCAGTGCAGGTTGCACCATTATAGCCCCAGCCCCAGCAAACTATTAGCAGGTCTTAGGAGTGACAGAATCATCAGTGGCAGTGGCAGCAACAGTGGCTGCTTCTGGAGCTCTCAGTTCATAGATAGTAAAGGGATCAAACAACTGGTCAGAAAGAGATTACAGGGGTCTCTTTGCTAGCACTGAAGCAGGACTTTGTTTCTTTGCCCATATTTGGATCTGGGTGGCAGCCCTGGGTGGCAGTCCTGGGATGAGGAGGAGCACTAGCATAGTAGAGCTTGTGGCAGCAATGGAGAGGGCAGAAAAGAGTGCTTGTGGTCACTCACAGACCACAGCACAGGCCAGGATTATAGTAAATACACTTCTCCTGAGATCATACCACCTTGGAAGAACTGAAAACTTACAGGTCCCTAGAAGCATCTCTGAAAACAGCTACACAAAACCCCAGATGCTTGAGATAGTACACCCTCCACACTGAAAGCAGAGCCTTACCTTAACAAATGATTAAAAAGTCAAGTAACAGGCTGTGAAAATTAGCAAACAACAGAAAAAAAAAAACTCTGACTATAGAAACTTTCTTTGGTGACAAGGAAGATCAAAACATACACTCAGAAAAAGACAACAAAGTCAAAGCTCCTATATCCAAAGCCTCTAAGAAAAATATGAATTGATCTTAGGCCATGAAAGAGCTCAAAAAGGATTTTGAAAATCAAGTAAAGAAATAGAGGAAAAATTGGGAAGAGAAATGAGAGTGATGCAAAAAAAAAAACATGAGAAAAGAGGCAATAGCTTGGTAAAGGAAACCCAAAAAAATACTGAAGAAAATAACACCTTAAAAAATAGTCTAACCCAAATGGCAAAAGAGGTCCAAAAAGCCAATGAGAAGAATGCCTTAAAAAGCAGAATTGGTCAAATGTAAAAAGAGGTCCCAAAAGCTCATTGAATAAAATAATTCCTTAAAAATTAGAATTGAGCAAATGGAAATTCATGACTATGAGAAATCAAGAAATTATAAAACAAAACCAAAAAAATGAAAAAATAGGAGACAGTGAGAAATATCTCATTGGAAAAACAACTGACCTAGAAAATAGATCCAGGGGGGATAATTTTTAAATTATTGGACTACTTGAAAGCCATGATAAAAAAAAAAGAGCCTAGACATCATCTTTCAAGAAAGCATCAATGAAAACCACCCTGATATTCTAGTACCAGAGAGTAAAATAGAAATTGAAAGAGTCCACCAATCACTTCCTAAAAGAGATCTCAAAAGGAAAGCTCCTAGGAATATTACAGTCAAATTCCAGACCTCCCAAATCCAGGAGAGAATACTGCAAGCAGCCAGAAAGAAACAATTCAAGTAGTATGGAACACAATTAGGCTAACACAAGCTTTAGCAACTTCTACACTAAGGGACTGGAGGGCTTGGAATATGATATTCCAGAAGTCAAAGGAACTAGGATTAAAACCAAGAATCACTTACTCAGTAAAACTGAGTATAATGCATGAAGGGATAAAATTGACATTCAATGAGATAGAGGAATGTCATGCATTCTTGAGAAAAGACCAGAGCTAAACAGAAAATATGACTTTCAAATACAAGACTCAAGAGAAGCATAAAAAGGTAAACAGAAAAGAGAAATCATAAGGGACTTATTCAAGTTAAACTGTTTACATTCCTACATGGAAAGATGTATTTGTAACTCGTAAGACCTTTCTCATTATTAGGGTAGCTAAAAGGATTATATATAGACAGAGGGCACAGGTGTGAGTTGAATATGAAGGAATGATACCTAAAAAATAAAATTAAGGGGTGAGAGAGGAATGTATTTGGGGAAAGAGAAAGGGAAAGGTAAAATGGGGTAAATTATCTCATATAAAGGAGGCAAGGAAAAGCTTTTACAGTGGAGGGGAAGAGGGGGAGGTAAGAGGGAATGAGTGAACCTTACTCTCATTGGAATTAGCTTGAAGAGGGAATAAAATACACATTCAGTTGGGTATAGGAATCTATCTTACCCTATAGGAAAGTAAGGGGGAAGTAGATAAGATAAATGGGGCGACAGAAGGGAGGGCAGAATGCGGGAAGGGGTAATTAGTAGCAAACTCTTTTGAGGAGGGACAGGGTAAAAAAAGAAAATAGAATAAATGGGGGGTAGGATAGGATAGAGGGAAATATAGTTAGTCTTCTGCAACATGACTATTATGGAAGTATTTTGCATGACTACACATGTATAACCTATGTTGAATTGCTTGCCTTCTCAATGAGGGGTGGGTGGGAAGTGAGGATGGGAGAGAATTTGGAACTCAAAGTTTTAAAAATGATTGTTAAATATTGTTTTTTACATGCAACTGGGGAAAAATCAAACACCAAATAAAAAAACTCCCCAAAAAAAGATTAAAAATTATACTGAAACATACATATTAATGAGGCTTACCATATATCAAAATTAACATGGTGTAGTGGAGACAATGAAGGCAAGTGGAGGCAAGGAGCAATGGAAAGAATTGTAGCTCTGGAGTTTCATGGCCTGATTTAGAACCCTATCTCTGACAGTACCTGTATGACCTCCAATAAGTCACTTGAACCTCCCTGGGCCTTCCTAGGTAAAATGTGGTTGAAATAGATGGCTTCTGACATCTCTTTCTTGAGTTCTGTTTTGATTCTGCAATCATGGAAATGAAAAAAAATGATGGATTTAGAATCAGAAGATTCAGACTCAAACCCAAAATCTGCCCTTTTACAATTTGCAGAGACATGAGCACTTCACTTGACCCTTCTGAGACTCATTTTATTCATTTGTAAGATGAGGGGTTTGACCAAGGTCCCTTCTAGCTCTAAATCTATGACTCTATAAAATTTAGAACTTTAATTATTAAATATTACATCCTTCACTTCCATTAGAGCAGTGGTGTCAAATTCAAATAGAAATGGATCCCTCCCATCCATATTGACTCTGAAAACCAGAAATTAATATTATCTCTATTGTATTTTTAATTATCTTGTGGCATATTAGGCCACATGTTTGACACCTGTGCGCAAGGGTTCTTATCCAGGGATCCATGTATATATTTCAGGGGGTCTGTGAATTATGGAACAACTTTAAAAAAAGAAGAAGAAACTGTGATAATTCTATTTCAAAATAATTATTTTCCTTTGTAGTCCCATGTATTTTATTTTATGAACTTAAAAACATTATTTTGAGGAGTCCATTGGCTTCACTAGCCTGCCAAAGAGATCTATGATAGACATACATACACATAAGTGTAAGAAACCTTGTAATAGAGGGTCATATATAAGCTTAAGCTCCCTGAGGGTAAAGACTGATTTTCTTTTGTTTTTATCTCACCAACAAATAACTCAGTAGTTATTTAATATATCCTTGTTGCATTCAATCTTTTCCATGGAGCAAACTATATAAGAATATTTTTGAAAGAACAATATTGCATTAAGCATTCAGCTACAAAGAACCTTTTAATCTTTTAAGATTTTTTAAAAGATTATTTCAAAGGGTTTTTTTTTTGTCTAATGCTGACATTGTACAATTTTTCTTTGTCACGAATAGCTGAAACACCATTCTGAATCAACTTTCAATGGAACAAATCTTCTGTCATCTCAATTGTTGTCTTCCACAGACTATCTGTGGATTAGCACATTTTTTGAAATCCCTTCATCCGTCACCATCACATTTGGAAGTGTGATTATATATTTGACAATATTCAAAAACTGAGCTGAGCTTAACACTTAGTTGGGCTCATCATTCCCATAGAGGTCTTTGAACTGACTCAGTCTGTGATATATATACACTTAACTGAGAATAAACAGAGGGAGCTTCTATTTCTCCTAGGATTACCATTAGGCAATCTAAGAGCAACAAAACAAAGGAAAGCAAGTGGGTGTGACAAACAGGAGAGCTAGTGAAAACAGATGAGGCAGATGGGGCCTTCACCAGAAAACAGGAACATGAAAATAGCATATTATGACATAACTCCTTCAACTGTTATTATATGTGGGGCCTCAGCACCACACTCCCAGATTTCAGTTTGCCCAAAGTGGCAAAAGGTAAATCAAAGATCACTAGATATTTATTAAGTACCTGTTGTATTCCAGGTACTGTACTATGTGGTGAGGATACAAGTAAAATGAAACAATCTCAATTAGAAAGAAGCTATCTTTCTAAAGGGAGAGTCAACAAGTACACATAAAATAGGAAGTTAATGTAAAGCATAGATATATAGTTAATGTAAGCCAGCATTCAACTCTGGAATTTGCATGACTCTCCTCATTGGTGAAGAGAATGATTATTCCACACTCTGTGAGTATATGGGAGGTAGAATTGACTATAGCTTGGGAGAGGAAAGAGCATTCTTGTTTTCCTTTTTAAGAGGTGACATACCTGATTCCAGGTTCTCTTCAGGGAGAGGGCCCTGATGGTAAAGAAAGACTTTTAACATTTTGTTGTACTAAAAGACTGGGGGATTTCCCTTTGGGTAAGTTAGGGGACTCCCTCTGATTTCTTCTCCTCTCCTCTCCTCTCTTGTTATTCATTCTATATATTGTGCAGTATATTCTGATCAACATAGCTTCTCAAATTTCTGTTTGCCTTGGATAAATGGGTTATTTAGTATTTGGTATCCACCTTATACTAGATGTTCAATAGATATCTTAAACTCAATATGTCCAAAACAGAATTCATTATATTTTCCTCCTAAATGCTACTTCCCTCCTAACTTCCTTGTTACCATAAAGGAAAATATTAACCTCCTATTCCTTCAGGCTCATAATCTAGGTATCATCCTCAACATCTCATTCTCAACCCCAAATCCAATGTATTACCAAGGCCTGTTGATATCATCTTTGCAACATCTCTCCAACATGCCCCTTCACTCTTTGGAGGCTTCTACCACCCTGGAACAGAATGTCATTGTTTCATGGTTGGACTATTGTAATAGCCTGCTAGTGGTTCTGAATGTCTCAAATTTCTCTTCAATCCAAATCTATCCATTCAGCCACCAAAGTGATTTTCCTGAAGTGTGAGTCAGACCATACTCCCCCATATATCCACTCAGTTAACTACAGTGGTCCCTATCACCTCCAGGATCAAATACAAAATACTCTCCTTGATATTCAAAGCCCTTCATAACCTACCTCCCCTATCCCACCACCCTTCCAGTCTTTTCACTCCCTATTCTCAGCTTTACATGCTTCAATCCAGTGACATTGACCTCATTGCTGTTCCTTGAACAAGACACTCCATCTCTCAGCTCCAGGCATTTCATCTGGCTATCCCTCATGCTTGGAATGCCCTCCACCCTCATCTCTAGCAAATGGCTTCTCTGGCTTCTTTTAAGTCCCAGTTAAAATTCCATCATTTGCCTCTTTATAGTTCTAGTGCTTTCCCTTTTTAAAATTATTTCCTATTTTTCCTTTATACAACTTATTTTGTATATATTTGTTTGCATGTTGTGACCCCCATTAGATTATAAGATCCTTAAAGGCAGGGACTCTCTTTTGCCGCTTTTTTTTTGTTTCCCCACCACTTGACACAGCATCTGGCATATAGTAAATGCTCAATAAATGTTTATTGACTGATTGACTATTATGATCATCTTTGTTTAGCTGGCATTTGGTGGGAAGACAGGCAAGCCCTGAAATATAGCTTAAGACGCTCTCCCCATTAAGGGGTAGTGATTAGAAGAGTGATTTACCCTAGACTTAACAATATTTAGGGTGGTAGATAGATACAATGCTAGTCAGGTAAGCCTCTCCAAAGAAAGCATACTAATTAATCAACCTCATGACCCCAGTAAACTGCTACCACCAGGGAAGGAATTAAAGTCTGTCTTGGAGAGATGTGAGTGAAATTCCAGAGATGTCTACTCATGCATCCTTATGAGATATGTTTAGGTAAGCCCATGGGGGTATACACATAACTTACATGGATAACACTTACAAATACACACACTATAATAATAAACACCAACATATGCAAAGTAGTTAAATGCAAGATAAGTTGGGTGAAAGTGCAATGGTAGTTGGAAGAATTGGAAAAGTTTTCTTGCATAAGATGGTACCTGAGCTACATCTGAAAGATAGCAAAGTAGTCTATGAGTTGAAGGTAAGAAAGGAGTATATTATAAGTATGGGGGATAGGCAGTATAAAAGCAAGGAGATGAGGGATGGAGTGTCACATGTAAAGAGCATCAGCCTCTTCCACATCCAAGTTCTATAACTTAAGTAGCTCTAGATCTTCTCTAAAATCTCCCTCCAGTAACCTTCCTTTCTAGCAAAGCAACATATTCCCACCAACAATTCCTTCTGCAGTCCCCATCCTACCTTTGAAAGATAAATCTCATCTCTTATGGACCAGTATCCATGCTGTTGGTCCAGAAGGAAAAGGTATAATAATGTCTCAAAAAAATTTTTTTGAACTGGGTGGAAATATGTAGGTTTAATAAAATTTAATTAGGTGCATTTAAAATTAGTTGAATGAACAGACTCTTAATTTCTGTTTGCCTCAGTTTTCTCAGCCATTAAATGAAGGTAATAACAGTACCTACCTCCCAGAATTCTTGAGAGGAACAAATGAGATAATATTTGCAAAAAAGCACTTAACACAGTGACTGACACATATTAGGCACTGTATAAGTGCTTATTCATTTAATTAATCATTCCATATAAAATTAATTTAATTACATAACATAATTGCTCTTAGAACACTTAGTACCCTGCAAAAATAGCTAAGGTATCACATTCTACTTCAGGCCTTTCCTGATTTCAGCCATAGTTATTAGTGTCCCCCAGTTTAATTGGCATTTACTTTGTATATACTTCAGTCTTATCCATCTGTGTACACATCGTATCTCTCCAACTAGAAGTTAAGCTCCATTTTGACCACTGTAACTCCAGCATCCTCATTGCCTATTCTAATTTCTTCAATTTCCTATTTCTTCTCTTATTGTGAAAGCTAACATTTCTAGTACAATAATGAACAATAGTGGTGATAATGGGCATCCTTACTTCATGCCTGATCTTATTGGGAATTCTTCTGGCTTATCCCCATTACAGATAATGCTTGCTGATAGTTTTAGATGGCTACTACTTGTCATTTTATGGAAAGCTCCATTTATTACTATGCTCTTTGGTATTTTTAATAGGAATATGTGTTGTAGCTTGTCAGAGACTTTTTCTTCATCTATTGAAATAAACATATGATTTCTACTGGTTTTGTCATTGATATGGTCAATAACGCTACTAGTTTTCCTAATATTGAATCAGCCCTGTATCCCTCATATAAATCCCACCTAGGCATAGTGTGTGATCCTTCTGCTGTATTGCTATTACATCCTAACTAGTAGTTTATTTAAGATATTTCCATCAATATGCATTAGGGAAATTGATCTACAGTTTTCTTTCTCTGTTTGCACTCTTCCTTGTTTAAGTATCAGCACCATATCCATGTCATAAAAGAAATCTGGTAGGACTCTTTCTTCCCCTATTTTTCCAAATAGTTTATCTAGTATTGAAATTAATTGTTCTTTAAATGTTTGGTAGATTTCACTTGTGTATTCATCTGGTCTTGGAATTTTCTCTTATGGAGGTTATTGATTGCTTGTTCAATTTCTTTTTCTAAGATGAGGTTAGAGTATTCTGTTTCTTCTGTTAATCTGGGCAATTTATATTGTTTTAAATATACAACCATTTTACTTACATTGTCAGGTTTATTGGCATATAATTGGGCAAAATAGCTCCTAATAATTGCTTTAATTTCTTCTTCATTTGGTGGTGAATTCACCCTTTTTTCATTTTTAAAAGTGGCCATTTGGTTTTCTTCTTTTTTTTAATCCAATTAACCAACAGTTTATTTTTTCATAAAACTAGCTAATGGTTTTATTTATTAGTTCAATGGTTTTCTTACTTTCAATTTTATTTACCTCTCCTTTGATTTTCAGCATTTCCAATTTGGTATTGAATTAGGATTTTTTAAATTTATTTTTTTTTAGTTGCATGGCCAATTCATTGATCTAAGCATTTAGAGATATAAATTTTCCCCTAAGTAACACTTTGGCTGAAGCCCATAAATTTTTGTATGTTGTCTCATTGCTTTCATTCTCTTTAATGAAATTATTGATTGTTTCTAGGATTTGTTCTTTACCCAGCTATTCTTTAGAATTAGATTAGTTTTTAATTCATTTTAAACCTATCTTTCCATGGTCCTTTATTGAATGTATATTTTATTGCATTATGAACTAAAAAGGATGCATTTAATATTTCTGCCTTTCTACATTTGATTGTGAGGGTTTTGTGTCCAAAGCATGATCAGTTTTTGTGTAGATGCCTTGTATTGCTGAGAAAAAGGTATATTCTTTTCTATCTCCATTCAGTTTTCTCCAGAGGTCTATCATATCTAGCTTTTCTAAAATTCTATTTACCTCCTTAACTTCTTTTTTCTATGTTTTGTGGTTAGATTTATGTAGTTCTAAGAAAGGAAAGTTGAGG
>NW_020954953.1:1665070-1682615 GCF_900497805.2 Vombatus ursinus
CTCTCTCTCTCTCTCTCTCTCTCTCTCTCTCTCTCTCTCTCTCTCTCCCCCTTTTTCTCTTCCCACTTTATTTAGTCATCTTGTTTCTTCCCTTCTCTCCAGTAAAGTTTTAAACATGCACCACAGAGAAGAAAGGAAACTAATATGAAATAACAACTAGCTCCTCCATCCAGTCTAAGGTTATTCAAGAAAACTGCCAGAAACATAAATGTTTTCTGAGTAGAGACAAAGCAGGAGACGAGAAAGCCACACAACTTGGGGGTAAAGTCAGTGGGATCTTGGCCCTTGCCTGTTGAAGCAGCAGAGAACAAAGAGAGGCCTCATAGGTCACTAAATGGGAAGAGATATCTGAGAATTGAATATATGCTTGGTGCCTTCCAAGAAATCTGAAGCCAGGATTCCCAAAACCTGCACTAGAACCCTTGCAGGAAATAAAGCCAGCATCACCAAGGCAGCCCAACTAGAGCCATAGCAGTCAGTCGATAAACATTTATCAAGTGCCTGCTTTTCCCCAGAGAAAGAATTGATGGTGTCTGAAAACAGATTGAAGCATGCTTTTTTTTACTTTCTTCATTTTTCTTGAGTTTGTTTTGCCTATATTTTTTCACAATATGACCATTATGGATATGTTTTGCATGACTACACATGTATAACCTATATCAAATTGCTTGCCTTCTCATTTGGGGGGTGGGGAAGGAGGAAGGGAGAAAATTTGGAGCTCAAAGTTTTAAAAACAAATGTTAAAAATTGTTTTTACATGTAACTGGGGAAAATAAAATGCTAAATAAACACCAAAAAAGGCAAAAAAGAAATGATGTGTGAGATAAATAAAAAGAAACATCCAAAGGGCATACTATGGGTCAGGCACCATGCTAAGGGCTGGGGATATAACAAAAGGCAAAAACATCGCAGATCTGAAGGTTCTCACTTTAATAGGGCAGATATCAAGCAAATAATTATGTACAAAGAAGTTATAGGAAGGATAAATAGGACATAAGCAACAGAAAAAAAGGGGGATTAGAAGAGGCTTTCTGTAGATGGTTTAGGAGGAAACAGGTCCAGAAGCATAGAAGTATTTGCAGGCATTGAAACATCCCAGGTGCCCATGAAAAGACCTGAAGTCACTTAGAGCCAAATTATCTGGGAAGCCCAGGTCAGAGATATAGCTAAAGACAGAGCCAGAGCAGTAACTGGGCAGCCACAGCATCTGTGGTTTTATAGGGAACCTGCAATCAGCACAATTTCCAGCATCCTGTTGCAGCCTGCCTGGATGACAGCAGCAGATGGAATTAACTGCAGGCACGGTTTATACGAGGAGAAGGAAATAGAGAAAAGTGAAGCCAAAAATGCACTAGCCACCAGGAAGGGTCCCAAAAGCCTGAAATTCTAACAGAAAGCATCACTGAGTCCTAGTCACATGATTCAGAAATGCAATCACAGCAGCATTTAAGGACCAAGCAGATTCTACCCACCTCATTCAAAGGTGCGGGAGGCAACAGAGTCTGGCCTTTGTATAACATAGCAGTTCAGAAACAGGAACAGAAATATGGTATTAATAAATATGGTAAACAGAAGGAAATTCTAAACAGTGAAGAAATGGGGTAAGAGAAAGCCATGAAGTAAACTCAGAATAAGAGACTAATTCTATAATAAGTAATGACAATATTAATAGCTTTTTAAAGTACCACTATATACCAGGTACTGCACTAAGCACTTTACAAATATTATCTTATTTGATTCTTACAACAGCCTTGGGAGGTAGGTATAATTATTATCCCCCATTTTAAAGTTGAGAAAACTAGGAGAAAACTTAATTACTATTAAGTGACTTGCCCAAGGTCACAAAGCTAGTTTCAGGTCAGATTTGAACTCTCACATTCCTGGCTCTTGGTTAGCATTCTATCCACTGTATCACCTAACAAGAGATCCAGCGAAAAGAATAACTTAGCCACAAGGGCTCCCAAAGTGATGTTGAAGACTTTCTTAACTTTGGTTCCTGAAGGATCATGGAGAATTTCACCCATCATCAGATGGATCCACTGTGTGGGGGCCAAATAATTTGAATAGAAAAATGAAAAGGAAAAAAAATTGTCTTCCTAAGGAAAAATGCTCAGGAAAAATGTAGCATTTTTTCTGTTTCTTAGAGTACAGATTGGGTGTTTATAATTTCTTCAGTTCCATTTAGAGTACACAGACATGTGGCAGCATTCCATCACAATTTGAGGCAGATTAGTAAAACCTATCACAGAAGACAGGGAATCAGCCAAAGAAAAGAGGTAGATTTCTAAGGGAACATGCTTTGTGCAGTTAGAAGCACTTGTCATAAAAATAAGAAAAATTCCCTATTCAAGGTCAGGAAAGAAGACAAGATAACTAAATACTTCTGCTTTGTTATAGTCAAAAAAAATTAAAGAAGTCCATTTGCTTCAAGGAAACAAGGTTGAGATAACCATTTAGATAAAGCTACAGGTGTCTCTTATCCAAGATCAAGAATTTTTTTACATCAGTGAATGAGACCATCTGTTTTTACCATTTCTTTATTATTTGTTATATTTTATTTTGCCTTTGGTGACTAGAAGAAACGAAACAGATTAAAAATGAAGTTAGAAATAAAGTTGGATCTCTTGATATGAAAAAGCAGAAGGAAAATAAATAGATCAGAACAGATGATGAGTCACATACTCTCACAAAAATATAATGGAGCAAAGTGTTTCATTCGTATGATCCCATGTGAACCTTATGATTGCCCTGTGAGGAACAGATTACAGATATTACCTTATTTTGGAGATGAAGAAACTGAGACTCAGAGAAGTTAAACAACTTGGTATCATAGAGTTAGAGTTGGATGGCAGCTTGTGGCCATCAAGCCCAACCACCTCATTTTACAGATGAGGAAACTGAGGCATGAAAGGTTAAGTGATTTACAAAAGGTCACATAATATCTGATGTCAAATTTGAACCCAGGTCCAGGCCTTCTGATTCTAAGTATAGTGTCCTATCCATGCCATGCTCACACTCTAAATCACTGGTCAGCAGAAAACAAATCCAAATGCATTTTTTTTTCTCATTTTTTTTTGCTCATACTGTTGCATTGTCAGGAGATCCATTACTGTCCCTATTGTGCTGTGTGACCTATTATCTTGAAGGCAGAGGAGGACAGCTAAAAAATTACAATAAAAGAGAGGTATTTCAAGAAGTGTCACTATGATGGAGCTCCAGGGATACAGAGCTGACTGTACTGGGGATAGTGTTATGGAATTACCGCATTAAAAAGAATGTCAGTGATGTCAAGGCCAAAGGGCTGCTTTTGATTTAGGAAACTGAACATCTGGGTTATTCATAAAAGACCATGGTAGATGAGCTTATGAGAGCAAGTCATATTACAAAACTATAGAGACTATTGCACAGATTATATTCAGAAGATTGTGGCCTGCTGTGCACAGGGGTCAACTGAGGATCAAGAAAATATCAGAAACGTTAGGCCCAGGTACCATTCAGTCATTTCAAGGTGTCCCAATTAGGTGGACTCATTGTTCCAGTTAAGCAATGGTCCTTGAAATTAAGTATCATTGCATGCCAATCAATTCCCGGAGAGATGCCCAGACCAAGCAAAGTCTCATTACAGTGCTGTCTACACAATTCAAAGTAAAGTAAAAATTAAACAACGATCTAGGGTAGCATGATCAGTCAACAATATGGGAATAAAAGAAAGGTCTGGGTTTTTTTTTCCCCGAATGATCTCATTTGTCTTTCTGTACTAATAACAATATTAAGGAGAAAAAAGGAGGCATCTTTGTAAAGTTGATAAAGAATCAGCCCCAGAATCAGCAAAAATGAAGTTCAAATTATGACATATATTGCAGATTGAAGAGTAATTGTCAATCTGTACCTGTGAGGGGGCTTACTCCCTGGAAGCTCCCTACACTCATAGAATCACAGGTCTAAGCCAAAGGTATTGAGAAATATTTCATTCATTTATTGACAATAATAATTCACATTTACATAGTATTTTCAGCTTTAAAAACATTGTCCCCAATTTGTTCTGTCTGGGAGCCAAGATGGTGAAGTAAGCAGTAAATTGCTGTAGCTCTCCCATATTCACTTCCAAACAACCAAACAACTATAAAAAAGCATCCCATAACAAATCCTGGAACAGCAGAGCCAGAGGAAAGAGGTGGGAGCATGGTTTTTAGCTCAGGAGTCTTGAAGGATTGACAAGAAAGGTCCATCTCACTCAGGTAAAAAGGGGAGGGCATGCTAGGACAGAAAGTATCCCAACAAGCCAGCAGCAAGCCCTACTTCAGCAAACCAGTGGGAGATTTTAAACTCCAGAGTGCAGGAGCAGGTTATGCCAACACCTGGACCTCCACATGCCTTATCATAGCCAAGGGAACTGGCAGACTTTAGCACTGAGAACGAGCACAGGCCAAGGCACAGCTCTGGGCAGGCAGGTGTCTTCCAGTGGACAGACTTCCATTTGCTTCAGCTTTGCCCCAGGCTGATGTCCTCCAGCATCCAGACCTTTGAGTGTTTCAGTGCAATCCAGGGTAAACAGGCATCCTGTGGGGGCCAAACCTCCACAAGCTTCAGTGCAGCCCCCCAGGAAACTCATAAAAACCCCACCTGCCCTCAGCACATGCCATACACCAGCACTAGGGCCCCAGCTCAGAATAAGGTAAGCTTCCAGACCCCTACAACCTTCATCTGAGCCAGCCACCATCCACCCCACCCTCTCAACACAGCTTCAGAAATGAGTGTTCCCCATGGGCGTCAGGGCAACATTGCTGCAACATGAGGTCAGGGTCTCAGCCAGGGTCTGTAGCAACTGGCACAAGAAGCCTGAGACAGAGCCCCTTTCACCTTAGAAGCAAAGATCCAATTTATAAGAAAGGGGAAAGGCCAGAAAAAAAAAGATGAACAAAAAAGCAACAAAAAAAGAATCTGACCACAGAAAGTTATTATGGTGACAGGATAGACCAAGACACAAACTCAGAAGAAGACAACAATGTCAAAATGCCTATGGGCAAAAGCCTGAAGGAAAATGGGAAGAGGTCTCAAGCCCAGAAAGAAATCATGGAAGAGCTCAAAAAGGAGCTTAAAAATCATATAAGACAGGTAGAAGAAAAATTGGGAAAAGAAATGAGAGTGATGCAAGAGACTTATGAAAAAAGATACAACAGCTTGGAAAACTGCTCAAAAAATAGAATTGGCCAAAAGTAGAGAAGGAGATACAAAAATCCACTGAAGAAAACAACTCCTTAAACAGTACAATTGGCCAATTGGGCAAGTTAAAGCTAATGACTCTGAGACATCATGAATCAGTCAGACAAATTCAAAAGAAAGCCATATACCTGAAAGCCATAATCAAAAAAAAAAAAAAGACCCAGATGGGATCTTTCAAGATATTATCAAGGAAAACTTCCTTATGTCCTGGTACCAGAAAGCAAAATAGGAATTGAAAGAATCCACCAATCACCCCAGGAAAAAGATCCCAAATAAAAACAATAAAAACCCAAGGAACATTATAGTTAAATGTCAGAACTATCAGGTTAAGGAAAAAATACTGCTAGTGGCCAGAAAGAAATGATTCAGATATCAGGGGGTCACAATCAGGATCACACAAGACTTGGTAGTTGAAACATTAAAGGATGAGAAATCATGGAACATGATGTTTCAGAGGGCAAAAGAGCTAGGGCTACAATCAAGAATCCCTTACCTGGCAAAATTAAACATAATACATCAAGGGACAAAATGGTCATTCCACAAAATAGAAGGATTTAAAGCCGTTGTAAGGAGAAGACCAGAAATAAACCAAAATTTTGACCTCCATTATCAAGGCCAAAGAAAAGCATAAAGAGGTAAAAAGGGAAAAGAAAACATAAGAGATTCAACAGAGTTAAACTATTTACATTCTTATACAGGAAGATGATATTTGAAACTCTTAAAAAATCATATCACTAACAGTACAGATAAAAGGAATATACATAGACAGAGGTATAGGTATATGGTGTATTTGAGAGAATAATATTTTTAAAAAGTTAAGTGATGAGAAAGAGGAGTATAATGGGTGCAGAAGGAAGGGAGAGGTAGAATGGGGTAAATTATCTCACATGAAGGGTGAGAAAGACCTATTACAGTGGAGGGAAAGATTAAGTAGGGGAGGATGATGGGCATTGTTTGAACCTTACTCTCATCAGTATTAGCTCAAAGAGAGAATAATATACACAATCAGATAAATATAGAAATCTATCTTACCAGACAGGGGAGTAGGAGGGGAAGAGATTAAGTAAAAGGGGGGGGGGGGGGACCTGACAGAAGGGAAGGCAGATCAGGGGAGGTGGTAGACAGAAGCCAAATATTGGTGAGGTGGGAAAAGGTGAAAGGAAAGAGAGGATAAAAAGAGAGAAGAATAGGATGGAGGGAAATACACACATATTAATCATAACTGTGAATGTGAATGGAATGAACTCTCCCATAAAACAGAAGCAGATAGCAGAGTGGATCAAAAACTAGAATCCTACAATATGTTGCTTACGTGAAATACACTTGAAGCAGAAGCATACACACAGAGTAAAGGTAAGGGACTGGAACAGAATCTATTATGCTTTAGGAAGTAAAAAAAAAAAAAAAAGAAAAAAGCAGAGGTAGCAATCCTGATCTTAGACAAAGCAGGTAGTCTGACAGGCAGACTATTTCTTGCTCTTCTAATTTGGTTGCTTCATTCTCTATGACATTGCTCAGCAAGATGTAGTTTCCTTCCTAATTAAAAGAGATAAGGAAGGAAACTACATCTTGCTAAGAAGTATCATAGACAATGAAGCAACCAAATTAGAAGAGCAAGAAATAGTCTACCTGTCAGATTTATGGGAAGGTAAAGAATTCGTGATCAAACAAGAGAGAGAGTGTGTTATGAAATGTAGAATAGATAATTTTTATTATATTAAATTGAAAAGTTTTTGTACAGACAAAACCATGCAACCAAAATTGAAAAGAAAGCAGAAGCTGGGAAACAATCTTTATAGCAAGTGTCTCTGATAAAGGCCTCATTTCTCAAATACATAAAGAACTGTGTCAAATTTATGAGACTACAAGCTATTCCCCAACTGAGTGTCAAAGGATATGAACAAGAACTTTTCAAATGAAGAAATCAAAGCTATCTATAGGCATATGAAGAAGTGCTCTAAATCATTTTTGATTACAGAAATGCAAATTAAAACAACTCTGAAATAGCACTTCACACCAATCAGATTGTCTAATATGACAAAAAAAAGGAAAATGATAAATGTTGAAGAGGGTGTGGGAAAATTGGGACACTGATGCACTGTTGGTGGAGTTGGGAACTGATCTAACCACTCTGGAAGGCAATTTGGAACGATGCCCAAAGGGCAACCAAACTATGCATACCCTTTGATCCAGCAATACCACTACCAGATCTGTATCCCAAAGAGATCATAAAAAGGGGGAAAGGACCTACATGTGAAAAATATCTGTAGCAGCCCTATTCATTATGGCAAAATATCAGAAATTGAAGGGATGCTCATCAATTGGGGAATGGCTGAACAAGCTGTGATATGTGAATGCATGAAATGATGAACAGTCACATTTCGGGAAAACCTGGAAAGACTTGTACAAACTGATGCAAAGTGAAATGAGCACAATGAGGAAAACACTGTACACAGTATCAGCAACATCGTATGGTGATCAACTATGAATGATTCTGCTTTTCTTGGCAACACAATGATCTAAGACAAATACAAAGGACTTAAAAAGGAAAATGCTGCCCATATCCAGATAAAGAACTGATAGACTCTGAATACAGATAGAAACATATTTTTTCACTTACTTTATTCTTTCTCATGTTTTTTTTTCTTTTTGATCTGTTTCTTCTTCCACAACCATGATGAATATGGAAATATGTTTTACATGATAGCATATGGTTAATGATATCAAACTGCTTACTGTTTTCAGAAGAGGGAAGGGGAGAGGAGGAAGAAAAATTTGGAACTCAAAATCTTGTAAAAATGATGCTAAAAATGTTCTTGATATGTAATTGTGGGAAAAATAAAATACCATTTAAAGCAAAGAAATAAAATAACATAAATAAAATCATTTTCTACACATTAGCCCTTTGAGTATAAATATTATTGGGAAGGGTGCCATATTGGAAAAAAACACTGTACTTCATCTCTCTAGACCTCAGTTTCCTTATCTGTAAGATGAAAGGGCTGAATCATATGACATCAAAGGTCCATTCCAACTCTAAATATGTGACTCTATGATTGCTTGACAAATCAAGAATTAGAGGGTCAGAAAGGTAAAGACATTTGTCTTTACTCACAGAGTAAATGTAAATGGTAGAGTTTGAACCCCATTTTACTAACTTCAAGTTTCTAGTGCTCCTTTGATAGGCTATGATGAATTTTTGTTCTTCATAGACAATTTGGTTATAATGAAAACCTTGGAGAAGTGTTATAAAAAAGACAGGCAATGGATCTGAAGAAATTTCTCCAACAAATTCGATAAATATTTCTTACCTACAGTGGACACTGTAGACATATATTAGAAAATCAGATAAAAGGCCCAAATGCAATGAAGCACTTTCTATTCATTATTATTATTAATATTATATTTGTTACTGTTTTCTCTCTCCTTAAGAAGTTTTCATGCAAATCTATGCATTTCTAAGGAGTCAGGAGAAGTTAATAGTATTTTTAGTGCAGTCAGATATGTAAATTATCCTAGCTTAGTGACAAAGGGAGGAGTGGGAGAAAATGAGATTGACTAGGATCAGACCAGATGATTTTTGGAAAATGTTTCAAAGGTTGCCTGAAGTTAGGATTCTATTTAGGAAATACACTGAAAGAGTTTATTCAGTTTCTAAAATTACTAATTTAATAAGCAAGAACTGGTCAGGGGTAGGGTGAATGTAGATTGATAGTCAATTCACTTCAGCAAACATTTATTAAGTTCTTTCTGTGTTGAGTACTCTGCTAGGCACAAGGCATACAAGACAGAAAGGGAAAAAAGACTTCATTTTCAAGAAGTTAATATTCTGTTAAAATGAGTATGATGTTAATAGTTCTTTATGGTTTGTAAAATGCTTTACAACTATTTTCTCATTTTATCCTCACAACAACTCTAGGAGGTAGATGCTATTATTATTCCCATTTTATACATGAGGAAACTGAGGGAGACACAAGGGTCCCATAGCTAATAGATATCTGAAGCCAGAGTGGAGGTCTTTCAGTTTCCTGGTCCAATATTTTATCCAGTGCACTGTCAAGCTATAGTAGAAGTCATACACAGACTCATTTCAATGGTGCTTTAATTTATAAATCTTTCTGTGTAGTATTTTCCATATACAGTGACACATATTTATTAGTTTGAGATCATTTTTTGCTTTAGCTACCCTTTGTCCCTTTCTTTGTACTAAGGAAAGAGATGATTGGCTAGACCCAGAAGCCTGAAATCATTGAGAATACTCACCCAATTAAGCAAATCCATGAAAACTTTTATATGTCATTTACAGTTAGTCTTCTTGGAAAACTTGCAATTGAAAAAAGAAATTCATAATCCAAAGAAGCTTCATAAATCCCTGACACTTGCTTTTATTTGAAGTCACTTATCCTTATGATCTTCAAGGCCACTAATCACAAAATCATTCTTCATCATCCTTGACCTCTTTACAGAACTGAATAATGTATCCACCATTTGTTAATACTCTCTTCCTTTCACTTCCATAACACGACATTCTCATGGTTTTCCTCTTCCTTCACTAGTAGCCCCTCCTCTTCCCTGTCCTACATAAAGGTTCCCTCAAGGTTCTGTCCTTGGGCTTCTTCTCTTCATTGTTTTTATTCTCTCTCTCTCTCGATGACAAAATTTTCAATTCAATCCAATAAACATTTATTAAGCATCTACTATATGCCAGGCACTGTGCTAAGTACTGGAGATACAAAAGAGAAAAAAAAAAAGTAACACTGTCTCTGCTCTCAAGGAGCTTATAATCTAATGGGAGAAGACAAATACACAAAAGGAAACTGAAAGGGTGAGGAGAAGTGGGAAACATCAAATCTGTGGAGTTGAAACCAAACAGAGCTGTAGAAGGAAAGTGGAGAGTGATCTGAGAAGTCCAGATCTTGCCTTCTACAAAAGAAAGTTTTGGGAAGAGTTTAGTGCTCTACTCTCTAGCCCTCCAGCGACAGAATAGAGGACACTGAGGGATTTGGGAAGATGTTAGGTATCTAAATCTGAGTTAAGCAATTATTATTGTTTTTTAATAAATAAAAACCATCTCATGAGATGTTTTTGTTCACTCTAACCTTCTTGACTAGAATAGATTTCCACACCAGCCTCTACTTATATCTCCATCTGTTGAAACCTCTCTCTTTTTTTAAGGTCAAGCTCAGGTGCCACTTTCTCTATCAAGCCTCCTATTGCCCTTCCATCTCCTTTATTCAAGGTACTCACAGCACTTTTTTTTTACTTTTGCTGTCTTTCCTTCTTTCTTTCTTTTTTAGTTTTCAACATTCACTTCCATAAGTTTTTTGAGTTTTAAATTTTCTCCCTCTCCTTCCCTTTCCCCCTCCCCAAGCCAGTGTGCAATCTGATATAGGTTCTGCATATGCATTCATATTAAACATATTTTACATTAATCATGTTGTAAAGAAGAATTAAAGCAAATTGGAGGAACCATGAGACAGAAGAAACAAAACAAAACAACAATCAAAAAAACAATAGAGCAAATTGTATGCTTCGATCTGCATTCAGACTTCACAGTTCTTTCTCTGGATATGGACAGCATTTTCTACCATGAGTCTTTTGGAGTTGTCTTAGATCCTTGCATTGCTAAGAAGAGTCAAGTTTGTGAAAGTCATCGTACAATGTGGTTATTATTGTATACAATGTTCTCCCGATTCTGCTCACTCAGCATCAGTTTATATGAGTCTTTCTAGGTTTTTCTGAAGTAAGCCTGCTCAACATTTCTTATAGTACAACAATATTCCATTACATTCATATACCACAACTTATTCAGTCATTCCCCAATTGATGGGCAGGCCTTTGGTTTCCAATTCTTGGCCACCACAAAAAGACCTCCTATAAATATTTTTGTACACGTGGGTCCCTTTCCCATTTTTATGATCTCTTTGGGATACAGACCTAGAAGTGGTGTTTGCTGGGTCAAAGGCTATGAGCAATTTTATAGCCCTTTGGACATAGTTCCAAATTGCTCTCCAGAATGGTTGGATCAGTTTACAACTCCACCAACAGTGCATTAGTGTTCCAATTTTCCCACATCTTGTCCAACACTTATCATTGTCCTGTTTTGTCATGTTAGCCAATCTGATAGGTGTGATGTGGTACCTCAGAGTAATTTTGATTTGCATTTCTCTAATCAGTAGTGATTTAGAACATTTTTTCATATGACTATAGATAGCTTTAGTTTCTTCCTCTGAAAATTGACTGTTCATATCCTTTGACCATTTATGAATTGGGGAATAACTTGTATTCTTATAAATTTGACTCAGTTCTCTATATATTTTAGAAACAAAGCCTTTATCAGAGACACTGGTTGTAAAAAATTGTTTCCTAGCTTTCTGCTTCCCTTCTAATCTTGGTTACATTGGCTTTGTGCAAAAACTTTTCAATTTAATGTAATCAAAATCATCCATTTTACATTTCATAATGTTCTCTATCTTTTGTTTGGTCCTAAATTCTTCCCTTCTTTATAGATCTGACAGGTACACTATTCCTTTCTCTCCTAGTTTGCTTATAGTATCAGCCTTTATATCCAAATCATGTACCCATTTTGACTTTATCTTGGTAAAGGGTGTAAGATATTGGTCTATGGCTGGTTTCTGCCATACTATTTTCCAATTTTCTGAACAATTTTTGTTAAATAGTGAGTTATCTCAGAAGCTAGAGTCTTAGGATTTATCATACAGTAGATTACTATAGTAACTGACTATTGTGTCTTACTTACCTAGCCTATTTCAATCAGCACTTTTAATATAACTATAAATATAAAATATCTCCTGCCTTACCAGCTTGTAAAGTCTTGACAAATGGGCTATTTATTTCCTATGTCACTGTCAGTTCCCCATTCTTGGAATGTTCTTCCTCCTTATATCTGCCTCCTGGCTTTCCTAAGTTCCTTCAAGTCCCAGGAAAAAAATCCCACCTTCTATAGGAAAACTTCCCTGATCCCCCTCAATTCTAGTGACTTCCTTCTTTTTATTAGTTCAATTATCCTGTATTTATTTTGTTTTTACACAGTTGTTTACATGTTGTTTCTTTAATTAAATTACATGCTCCTTGAGAAAAGGTACTGTCTTTTTTCTTTCTTTGTATCCCCAGCGCTTAGTACAGTACCTGGTATGGAGTAAGTATTTAATAAATCTGTATTTACTGACTTTGTATCCCCAGTGCTTATCACAGCTACTTATTCTTTCTGTGTGCCTCAGTTTCCACATATGTAAAATGAGGAGCTTGGACTTTATGGCTCCTAAGGTTCCTTCCAAGTCTGAAAATATGAGACTATGAAATGCTTCTAGAATTGAATGTATTAAATTGCAGTGATAGCATAAGGGATGGAATTCTTCAAAATGATTTTAAAATAAAAGCTCTTTGGTTTCCATAATAATGGGAATTTTAGGAAGTGCTTTTGCTCCTTGATTTTGTAGCCATAGAATTGGAGGCCAGAAAGGCAATGATTGGATTCAGCACATACATGGGGGCAAAAGATCTGAGGTCATTAGAAAGGAAGAAGCTTGTAAGAGTTGGCTGGCTGCTGGGTTTGAAATTTTAATTGCACTTACCAGTGAAAGGCAGTACATTGTGTAAATCAAAAGCAAAATGAACAGCATGCCAGGAGGCCAAGAAACTCTGGTTGGAGTGACCTTGGGTTGTTGAGTCATTAAATGAACTTTGCTGTGTTTCCAGGACAACTGTGTAATTTGCTTCATATCTCAGCAGCAGAATTGTTTGACTTTGGGTGCTTCTGAAGGGGACTAAGAGCAGAAAGAAATCACCTAGAAACAGAGAGGGAATAATCCGAGGATGTCACTTTGGGGAAGGGGCTCTACTTTACTCTTGAATTCTATTTCTTCTTCCAGTTTCCATGCTGTTGGGAAATGTTGGTGATGGCTCTACTGTCATTATTTCACATAAAACATATGTGAAAATGACCCACAATTAGTGCTTTAAGTAATTATTTCTCCAATAGAGAGGATCATCCGGTACCACACAGCTCCCCCAGCAAAGGAAAATGTCTGACAGATGGAATCCACTGCTTCAGAAGGAGGGAGTCAGGTCTTCCCTCACTAAAACAATGAGCTGACCTCTATATTCTACTTCATCCATCCAGTGAAAAAGAGTCTGTCCTCTGGAGTAAGAAGACCTCAGTTCCAACTGATTCTTACTTGTTAGGTGACCTTGAAAAAGACATTTAACTTCCTTGGATCTCAGGGTCCTCTTATGTAAAAAATGAAAGCGGGAGGAGGGGCAGATTAGGTAACCTCAGAGATTTCTTCTAGGTCTAGACTGACTATCATATCAATTTTATTTCGCTCTGACACCAGCACTTAAACCAGGTATTGTTGTTGTTCCTCCTTCACTCTCAAAGAGGACCAATGATATCATGAGAGTGATATCTTGACTTGCATGTGAATTGTATTTGAGTGAGGCAGAGCCTTGCAAAGTCATCAACTTTGCTCTCTCCTCCAGACTTATTGGAGTTCAATGGCAAGACAAAGATCAAGATGACTGGTGATGGCCCAGGATGTAGTGAGTGATCTAGCCTTTCTAAATTAAGGTCTTTGTAAGGTTTCAGTTTGTCTGAGGCCACATCCATTCAATAACTAAAGGCTAGGTAAAAATTAAGACAAAAGGTGGCCCAATTTACCATCCCAATGATATCAGTCTAGGAGGGGAAGATCCTTTGAGTTTCTGACCAGAACAGAAAACAATTGATATTTACACTCATTCCAAGCCATCAGAACCTAAACAATGAGCCACAGAGGCTAATGCAGGGCATGTTATTGGTCATTCAATGAAAGCCAGAATGATTTGGGTTTTAAGGTCTAATCAGGTAGTACCATCCTTTTTTAAAGTCTAATTTTTCAGCGCTATATTTAAAGAAAACTATACCTGACAAAAAGTAAATTTACCCAGTTTTTTTTAAATAATAGTAATAAGATAAATGAACAAATAAAAATGTATATTGTATGTATGTGTGTGTGTATATATATATATATAGCCTAGTTTCTATTCGCCACAAAATGACTATTGAATATGTATGTGTGTATACGTACATATAATATGTATGCATATATATATATATGTATAGTATATATATGTATGTATATACATACACATACATGCATACATACATATTATGAGCAGCTAGGTGGCATAGTGGATAGATTGCCAGGCCTGGAGTCAGGAAAATTTGAGTTCAAATTCAACCTCAGACATTTACCAGCTGTGTGGCCCTGGGCAAGTCACTCAAACCTATTTTCCTCAGTTCCTCACCTGTTTAAAAAAAAATGAACTGGAGAAGGAAATGACAAACCACTCCAGGATCTTTGCCCTAAAAAATACCACAAATAGTGTCACGAAGAGTTGGACATAATTGAAATGACTGAACAAAAAATTTGTACATATTAATGTGTGTATATATATATTAATTTATATTAAAACATATATATCCTACATTAATATATACATTAAAGGTATGCATTAAATATGTATATTAAAATTCTTTTGTTTGTTCTTCATTCTGGAAGAGGGCCATGACATCAGGGAGGTGATGCCATGACACACAAGTGAATTGGATTTATGTGAGGGAGGGCTGTGCAAAGTCACCAGCCTCACTCTCTCCTCTGGAGCCATCTGGGTCCAGTGGCCAGATATAGATCAAGACAACTGGAGATGGCCTAGGATGCAGTGGGGACCTAGGCCTTTTCAAACTAAGGTCTTTAACAGGTCTCAGTTTGACTCATCACCCATTCAATGATTAAGAAATGAGGCAAAGAATAGCCTCTTTAGAAAGAAAAAAAAAATTATCTGGGAGGGGAAGATCCTCAGTGTTTCTGGAAAAAATAGAAACAATTGCTATTTACATTCATTTTGAGTCAATCAGGATCCAAACAATGACCAAGTAGGGTTTGGCCTAGGGCCTATTGTTGGCCAATCAAAGAGACCCAGAGTGATTTGTGTTAAAGCTGGTCTTTAACAGAAAAAAAAAAGGTTCAGAAAAAAAAATATATATATATATATATTATATACACACACATATACATATATACACATATACATACATATACACATATACATATATGTATGTGTATATATACATACATAAAATGTCTACAATGAAGAATTTTGAATACAAATGCAAATGCAAGGCTTGACTCTCTTCCCACCATTTCCCAGTTTTACATTGAACATATTACATAGGAAGTGGCAAAGAAATCCATTTATCCAAGTTGAGAGAAAAACAGAAATCAGAGAAATTATACATATGAGAATATATACCAGACAATACAGAGTGAAAGAACTCTTCTACCGGGAGTGAGATAACTCAGCTCAACCAAGAGAGTCCCAGATCTCACCCAAGGGTAAAATTTCCTGAATTCTATACTGTAGCAAGTTGAGAAAAAGGGTCCTTCTTTGCCTCTCATTGTATTCCAAATACCCGACCCAATTCTTGGCACGTAGTAAGCACTTGATAAATGCTTGTTGTTGCTTTTTATTGTTGTTGTTGTTGCTGCTGTTGTTGTGGAGGAAGAGGAGGAGGAGGAGAAGGAAGAGGAGGAGGAAGATTAGGATGGCGCTTTCTGCTTCTGGCCTTAATTCCTTGATTCATTTTCTAACTTCCTAAAACTAGTGAGCACTCCTGGCTAAACTCACCTGTTTCCCTGCCCTCTCCTTACTCCTTCCCAGTGTTCCATCCTAGGTGTCTCTAGGTAGTTTGTTGACTTGGTCCCCTCTTTCTTGATCACATCATTAAGGTTCATTAAGGATATGCTGGAACTGTTATTACCCCGGTCTCACTTCCCCAGTCCTGGCATCTTCCAATACAACCTGAGACCAGAGTATCTAGTTAGTTGTTTCACAACTATTCCTGGCTCTCAGCCACCCACCTCTTGTTCCATAGGTTCTCCCTTGCTTGATAGACTGGAAACCTTTGCTGAATCTAACAGAGTTTTATCCACAGTCAGTACATGAATTCTAATATTAATGGTTCTTTAATTTCCTGAAATATTTAACATCTATTTCTAAGGACCAGATTCAGGGAGATATTTGAGCAACAGGAATAATGCAACCCAATTCATATTATAGGTGTATTTTTGTATGGGTTTCTTTGAACTCTACTGGAAAATATGTCATCTGGAGAAGGAAATATGAATTTATAATTCTTTTTAAGAAACAGAATGTTGTTCTATATAAGGAATATAATGCACATAATCAACAAGAAATTAGAAATCCCCCAATGCAAGCATTAGAAGCTGGACAGGAGATGTGTTTTAGCAAATGAAATTATAACCACACAATCTTTGTGCAACAGAATACTCATAGGAATATGGTGTTTTTATCTCGTAATGAGTTTTTTGGTTTTGATCTAGAAAACATTATGGGGAAAATGTTGCTTGTAATGTTGAAAATAATTTCAAAAGTATGTGGATATTCCCCCCCCCCAAAAGGTGACATAATATATGCAAGCCAGTCTCAATGACTTATGCATACCCCATGTGTTTATGTTTCTCTGTGCAAAAATGACTGCTAGGGAGAGTAGAAATCTGTGAGCAGTAATAACAGCATGGGATAATTAAAATGTACTGTCAATTCAGAAGCTGGAGAGCCTGAGGAGAGGTCTATTGAGGCAATCTGGCTGCTTGTCCTAGCTATGCCATTAATTAACTATGTGACTTTGAACATCACTTAACCTCTCTGCACTTCAGTTTCTTCATCTGTAAAGAGGTTAGATGTTTTCTAATGTGCACTCTAGATGTATCAATATAAGCATAAGCAAAATTTATATAATACAATGATACTGCCCTGGATTCATAGTGATTTTAAATGGAGCAAAATCCTATATACACTATACTTATCACAGTGCTGGGGATAGATGGATAGAGAGATAGATGGGAGAGATATAGATAAATGAGAGATAAGAGAGATGTTGTTCAGTTATGTCCGACTGGTTATGATCCCATTTAGTGTTTTCTTGGAAAAGATATTGGAGTGATTTGCCCTTTTCTTCTCCAGCTCATTTTATAGATGAGGAAATGAGGCAAATAAGGGTAAGTGACTTGCCCAAGGTCACACAGCTAGGACGATTCTGAGGCTGGATTTGAACTCAGGTCTTCCTCACTCCAGGCCCAGCACTTTGATCACTTTGCCACCTGGCTGCCAGATAGATAGATAGATAGTCAGATAGATAGTCAGATAGATAGATAGATAGTCAGATAGATAGTCAGATAGATAGATAGATAGATAGATAGATAGATAGATAGATAGATAGATAGATAGATAGATAGAT